>NC_047170.1:10790144-11090144 GCF_009819705.1 Hippoglossus hippoglossus | reverse complement strand
ATCCAGATCGACCTAACAACATTGCTTGTGTTAAAAAGAATTCCTTCTTTTTTTTTTTTTTTCAATCCACAAAATTTGCCGCCCATGAGTCTATGAAGTAATTGTGGACTTGATACCAGATGGCTCTGGTCTGAGCTCTCAGTCAGTTTAATCGTTTTTGAATTACAAAGTTAGTGGTTAAGATATGGATCAGACGGAGTAAATCTGTGAGCATGATTTTCAGGGATTCTATTATTTGCCTATGAATTAAAGTAATACTACTTATCCCTTCTACTAGTAAAGAAACAAATCCCTCGTTTGCACCGTAGAGATCATATCAGTCATACACGGGGCTTTTCGGTGCCAATTGTCTATGGGAATGCAGATTGCCGTCTCGATCTTTATCTTCTCATGTCCACCTCTTTGTCTGATTAAGTCTGAATGGCTGTGGTCTTTCCCTTTGGGCACCTTCCCTTCTCCTGCTCCTCATTGTGTGACCCGATACGTTGCATGATTCATACTTCGAGATCTCTTGGATTTCACAGGAAACAGTCACGTGGTCTGACGCACCTACCGCACTGGGAGCAAAGACTTCACTTTGGCAAGAGGTGCCCTTTGTTTTTTGCGTGCCGAGACATACATTATCTGCCTCTTGGGCTGTCTGAATGTATGTGGACATGAGAGAAACCTGAGAGTGAATCAGTCCAAGGCGCCTCAGCCCTTTCTTCTGCTTCTCGTCTCCTAATTTCTATTCATGATTTTTTATCCACTGCCGTTTCCAGCGTTCTTGACCCCTCTCAAGGCTGCATTATCAAGTCACTGGGTAGAAGGGTGTGTATTCATGTTCAAATTGGAATGACCAAGTAGATCCGAAACCTTCCTGTGACAAAGACAGATAGGGGCTAACTCCTGGTGCTGCTTCGACTCATGGATGTGATGGACACAACCTTCAGTAAAGAACTAATACACAAGTTCCTATTTAATCTTGAAAATCAAATTTATGGACGTTTCAAGAACAAAAGACAGTTTTATACATGGATCAAGTCTAATTACTGTTACAACACTAAGGACATTTTCACTGTTAACATTTGATCTGGTTAGTTCTGATTTCACATTATAATTTAGGCAGCACACAAGACTTGTGTGTGACATATGTACGTTCTGTCATCATCACCTACGTTGGCTGCGTCTACATACACTTAACATTGATTGGTTTTCCACAGTAAGGTTATGTAACACTTACAGCATCACAAACTCACACTCGTCGTGTCAAACATTTTATCGTCATAGGCGAAGACTGCAAGCAATCCTGGAGGAACCAGTGATGTTTCCGCTTCTTTTTCTTCCTCTATTGTTTTATTCTGTCTCAACTTCCTGCAATTGGTCCGATTCACCTCGTTTGGTCGGACTAAATTCTGGTCTTTTGGTCTGGACTACAAAATAATATTTTATTTTAATCGAGCAAACGGTGACAGACTTATTTACAAGTTGATGAGCTGTGAGGCGGCAAGAGACTCACAAGCAGACAGAAGCCTGTAACCTGTTTACTAAGGTGAAATCAAAAAAATATATAAACACCATCCATTTGTATTTTTGCACAATACATTTGTTATTCATTAATTCATAAATGTTCGAGGGCTTGTAAAGAGCCTGCATGTGTTGCTCTGAGACATTAACACTCGTCCTGGAGGAGCTGCTTGAATGGACAGTGACTGTGGGCGAACAGAATGCTTCACATTCACATCTATGCCCATGGGAAGGAGAATGCTTTTCCATAATTGGGGAAAAGCATCTACATCAGAAGGATCAAAAGGAGCGGCTCGCAATAGAAAGACCAACATCCGTTTCTGAAAAGTAATTCTATTAAAGACAAGGTACAATTTCACAGGTCTAAATATAGCTTCCTTCGCAATAACCATGTCAAGACCATGGCCCCTTTCTTCTAGGAACCGATAATGCAGATTTCCACTACCAGGACAGGAAGTTCACTTGTTTAACATCATGTGTCCTAATTTTTATAGAATCGCCAGCATCTTAAAACCCCTGGCACTGGATTTATGAATTAGTCAGCAGTTTCATTGCTTTGATGATATTGCCCGAAGCTGTGTGAAGATGGAGATGTTTCCTTTGTGTTTCCTAGGGTACATAGTGTTGCTTAACCTGTGTATAAACACTGTAATTAAAGCGTCACTGATATTTACCTGTGGTGTTCCTCAAAATAAAAGGTTTGACAGCCCATGGTGAAAAAGAACACTTTTAGCCTGAGGGTGTCCACATATTAACACATGCACGAGCACACACCCACACACACACACACACTTGTGGAGACAGAATGACAGACATATACTGTAGACACAATGTGCCTCAATTTGTAAAGCAAGACTCAGAAGCAGCGGCAAACAAAGAGCTCATTTATGAAGGCCGACGCCACAAGACAGCGAGTCAGGCAAGTGAGAGGAGCCAAAGCGTTTTGAATAACCATCGGCGATGCCAGGCGTTGAGGATATGGGGTAATTTGATTTCCGGTGGGAGATGATAACAACAGTTAACAGCTATGCCTGAGGGGAAACTCTGGAAAGGTACAGTGACATTGGGAGTAGGCTGAAAGAAGGTAGAAAAAAAGACACGAGGAGCATGTAACACGTCCCCGCCAGGTGCAAACTAAAACTGTGGAGATTAGAGGGCCTAAATTATACATCAGAGTAATTAGAGATGAGGTGGCTTTGGATTCAATCTGATGAAAGCTGGTTATGCATTAATCTTAGTGACTGCAAAAAAAAATACTGCATAACACTCTTTAGAGGCTCTCGAGGGGGAGGTCCAATAGATCAGCGGCACAAATCCGGACTTTTCATTAAGGGAAGAGTTGTCAAGTTGGACGGGGTCAAGTAGAGAAAGAGACAGTCATGTGAGGTGGTCACAAAGAGGATTGAGGGTGCAAGGAGAGGTGGAATGTTTGAGTGGAGAGTGGAATCGACTTTTAGAAAGAAAATGAATGACAAACCATCAGGTTTTGTGTTCATTAATAAATGTATAATGTTCACATTTGAGCTACACAGTTGAGCTAAGTCGATTATATCACAAACCGATCACTCCACAGACAGACATTTCATTTTGAGCAAACTTGTTATATTATAATTAGTAACAGTTGCCAAGGAATGTGACGGTTGTCAGAATAATGCGCGACTAAACATTGAGTACAAGTGAAGAAACTTCCACTGTGGTTTCTTGGAGAACAAGAATAGTGTCCTTAGGATAGTAAGCGTGAAATGAGGAGAGACAATGGGGACATGCAGCAAAGGACCGGGTAAGAATCGGACCTGTGGCCACTGCAGGACTGAGGACTGAAAGCCTCCATGTGCGAGGTGGGCGCCCCAATTTCAAAAAATGTTGTTGTCAACAAATCTCATTAAAAGTCCAAAACCACAATGAATTGATCCACTCAACTAACAACCGCTGAAATTTGTCAAAAGTATCATCTCTGTAGCCAAAGTCTGACACACAGCAGATTATGTTTCTGTGTCTGAGAGCTGTTTTCCAAAAATATTGCATTGAACATGGACACCATATAGTTCAAGTCAATCTCAGGCATCTTTTTTTCCAATTTATCAAGAATAATAAAATATGAAATGATGAAGCCATAAGTTTAATAAAGGGAGCTGAATACTCTATTGTTTGTAATTGCATAGTGCAAATGCAATAAAACGAGTATTGCAGCAGCCTGTGCAATTCAGAAGAATTTAAAGTAATAAAACAATGTTTTTTGCTTATTAAATGAATGAGACACATTAATAACAATCTGCAAAAAGTTGAGCAAGCAAAGTTCGGGAGTTAACAATATTTTGCTTTTGTAAGCTGGAGAAAATTCCATGTTTTAATGGTACTGTACGGAAATTATCAGCGTGGGATTCCCAAAGAATAGGTCAACAAGGGCATGTTAAAAACTACCAGTATTAGTGTGAGTTTAGTGTAAGATTATATGTGTGTGTGCGTGTGTTTACCTGTGGTGGCCGTTCTGGAATAGGTTCATTGCGCAGGGCTTCCAGGGCCTTCATGGCAGCGCTGTGTCGTGCTGCTTGGCGGGTGCGTCCGTCGCCAATAAACTCATTAGTCCCCACTGAGAGTTGCACATAAAAGATCTTAGGAACAGGATAATGGTACCTGGAATGAACAGAAAAACAACATTGAGAAGGGAATATTTATATTATTATTAAAAAAACTGTCTATCTCAACATATGAGGAGCAAAAGGATATTAGAGGGTTGTTTACACCCTAAAGGGAGCATTTATATCTGACATAAAAACAGATGAAAAGCAAAGGAGGCGAGGCTCCAACTTTATGAGCCAAGTTATCACACCATTTACAGCGTTCCCAAATTAAAGGCCCATCACTTCATCAGGGTCAATTACAACACAATGGCGTGTTGGCCAACCACTTGAGTAATGTCTTGCTATTGAATCTCAGCTTAGCGATGCCTAACAAAGCACAGGGACATATATATCCCCTCCTCTTTCTTCTTGCTCTGCACATAGATTTTCCTCTCTTTCTTTGGGTCGTGACAAGAGCGGGACTGGGCTGTCACCGAAGAGATTTAGAGGTCTGCAAGTCCGCGTGTGTGATACCCCCTCCTGGGTCAGGGGGAGAATGGCTGAGAATGTCTGCCGGTCCGTGGACAAGGAAAGAGAAATAGTGGGAACGCTAGCGAGAAAGGAGAGGATTCCCAAGTTTTTCATATCCGTCTCCCTGTCGGCTTTCTTCTCTGCCGGTATACACTTATATTCACATGGACATACAGCCACCATATGTGGCAGACACAAACGGCTAGCCGCAGTCTAGCAGTCAAAATGTGTATATCCTAGAAACCGTTGCAGTTTCTTTCTCAACCGAGCACACACATGCACATCATTACATGAAGAGATCTCGAGTCGAAGCACCATATTCAACTGGGCTTCTTCTGAAACCTATAAACACTCCCTCCTGCACATATCAATGTATTTAATGCCTGAGATCAGATGTTATGAGTCATTTCTTCTCTTAAGTGTAAGAAGACAAAGAGTCTACAGCTCTGCTGGCTGCACTGTGGAGCTGCAGTAATAGCAGTCGGCATGAATGTTGACGAGACATTTCACTGAAAACCACAAATCTGAACCTCATGTAGGAGGAAAAAAAACACCGTTCAATTTTATTTTTGCCAATCTATTGACACTATTTCATTGGATAAGTTTAAACGCTTTGACCTGCTGATGGGGACATATCAAAAGTCAGGGATCAGTAAATCATTTGATGTTAGCAACCTGCAAATACACAACAAGTATCACAGCAGTTCATCCCATAGATGTTGACCCATTGCACAAAAAAACAAACATGTCAACATAAGAGGAAGTGAATAACCGATATAATAATAATAATTATAATAATAACTTGAATTAACATTGCCCCTTTCAAGAGACCCAAGGACGCTTTACATGTGTCAGTGAAAGATCATCTGGGGATCATGAATTGTCTGTACACAAGCAAAGTAATTCAACTAGTTGTTACAAAATTTAAATCTGGACTACAGAGATGGACAGAATGACAACCATGGCTCACATGGGTAAAAGTTATAAACATACATCCATTATGTAATGTTTCAGTATATTTATAGTAATCGTGTCAGACTTGATTGAGCAGCTGCCTTGGGATGTGTCAGTGGTGGCAATGTTGGCCAGTTTCCCAAAGGGATAGGAAAGATGCATCCTAAAGATGTTTGTCCAGAAAGAAAAGTTACAGATTTATCATTTGGATCTTGTTTTCATAGTTTAGGGCAATCACTGTATGCACCAATTTGATGGTTGATGTGGAATATTGATCAGACTGAACAAGAAAAATTAGCAACCAAATGGTCATACAGATTCTTAACTCCCATGTTTTATTAGAAGAGAAAACAAAGGTTTACAGACCAATATCTCCAATTTCACATTTACCTCCAAATAAAGTTACAGATACTATGACTTAAGATCTGGCTTTGAGTTTATTGCCTCATCACACTCCACTGTGGCAATGTTGTCATGTTTCCAGATGTTACGTACTTTGGTGAGTACAGTGTTATCACAACTAACAGAAACTGTGGCAGAGTAAATAAGACCGACTGGAATCTACCTCCAACAAGATTAAGTTATTCTGAAACTACATGTTGACGTTTTTGGCCTCTTTTCCAGTAACATACCAGAACACTAACTCGTACAAGATAAATCTCTACAACACGTCATTCCACTGAAACATCTCTTCCCCCAAACTCCTGACCATGAGTCAGCATTTTACTCCCAGAATTCCAGCAGGTCTTTCTCCAGCCCACAGCCCTCCTCTCATCCGTCTGCTCTCAGCTCCTCCTGGCCACGGGAGCCTTCCCTGGGCGGGGGCCCGCCTGGCCCTCGCACGTCAAGTGTGGCCCCAGGGTCTCAGAGGACATGCCAAGTGCAACATGGGCTCGGGCCAACAGCGCTGAGCAGAGATGGGAGCAGCTGGGGCTGGAGTGCTGAGTACAGGTGCAGAGAGGAAGAGAGAGAGGGATAAGAAAGAAAGAAAGAAAGAAAGAAAGAAAGAAAGAAAGAGAGAGAGGGAGGGAAAGAGGGAGAGAAGAGAGAGAGGGGGACATGGAGGGAGGCCTGTGGGGGACCCTACTCCACAACGTGGGAAAGTAGTGGCTTACACACAAGAAAGTCAGCCAAGAACACAGGCGAGCACACGCACACACATCAAAATCATGCATTGCGGACAAAAAAAGGCCGGGGAATCACGTCAGCACACTGTGGCCAGCACAAAAATCAGCACATGCTGGCTGGATCTGCCTGTTCTGTGTTATCAATTATTATTATTGTTATTATTATTACTACAGAGAGGGAACTGGACCAGGACACCTGTGGGGAGGGTGCAGAGACGGCTGAAAGGGAAAGAAAATAATAAAAAACAGGACTTTGTCTCGGTGATGACGTGATTGTGAGTGTGCGTGTGTGCGTGTGTGTGGGTGTGGGTGTGTGTGTGTGTGTGTGTGTGTGTGGTATGACTCAGTGATGAGTGACGGGGCGAGCGAGAGAAGAGCCACCTGATGCCGCAACTCAATCAAATGATAACTCATCAGCGTTGCACTATGTGTAATGGATTTCACTTTGAAGGCATCTCTTTCATGTGGGCTACGTTAGTTAAGGTCACCATTTCATCATAATCATTCAAAGACTCGTGCACGAACACACACGCAGACGGACACAGTCAAAGCTCCAGACGTTTACTGAGCCCACACGCAGTCCTACCAGGAAATTGCAAGATATGGTATTGCAATTATTACTATAAACGACAGGGTGACATTTCAGCTGGAAACTATTTTCTCTTGTGGAATGCAAAATTGTTTACTTTGCAAATGCCTGTGTAGAAAAAAAAGCTCATCACACTTGTTCTTCAGCTGAACACTAAATACAGCCACTACTTTTCATAGCAGTATACATTACACGAAGTGACGTCAGGGAGATCACATGTATAATGGCAAGCAACACATAAAAATACCACCAGTCCCAGAGATGTGCACCTCATGTTATTGTAGTTTGTCTTTTAGGTTAGTTATGAAGTTCTTGGAAATCCTGCAGTGCATCATTTTCAGTAGTTACAATGATGAACAACTGAAAAATGACTTGGCAGATTACTTACTAAAAAGCTAAATTGAATTAAGCGTATTCCCAAAATGTGGTTTGAACACGACACTGCTGGGAAAATAGTCAGTGTAGTCCAGCAATTTAACGGTGACCATGCGACATGAAGAAGCTTTCAAGTCACAGATAAATACATTGAAAAAAAAAAACAAGATGCAAACGCAAAGTGATGCATCGGAGGAAAATTAAAAATATGTGGCCTGTAATTAAACACATGATACTGCTGACCAGTTGCAGATGGCGCACAGGGAGCCATGAAAAACTTCAGCTGCTTTGGCTGGCAAACCTGTGCAGACCGCAGCAATCAAAACCAAATGCAGGGCTTCCTTTCAGCCGTAAACCTGCCATTCTGCCCATGAGAACGCATCAATCTCCGCTGTGCTCAGAATAGAAAGAACGCCACCGTTAATCAGCCCAGTCGACCGTGACTTGTGGTTGGGAGCATCAGTGGATGTCACCTACACTTCCCATTAGTGATTAAAAAGTAAATGGGCTCCTCTTCCAGCTCTTCAAGTCTGTTGATACTGGCTGCGGTAAACGTATTAAGGTGCCCACACATTGTGCAACAGGTTCAATGCCTGTCACTCTGAATCGTGTCTAATAAAGCTTTGGAAGCAATCAGTGTCAGACTGCGTTTTCATTTTGAGGCATGTCAGATGATGGGACGAATTCCTGCTGGATCGCAGCGCTGCCATGTGCACAGACAAAAAAAAAAACATGCAAGCAAAAACACGTATCATTCAACTGCACACTGGTGATTTGAAAATGCAGCAAAAGGAGGTCATCTCATGTGTCAGCGCTCTTTGTATAAAATGGGTGCTTGGAGGAGGGTGATAGATATATTCTTTTTGCACATATTTCTCAGTAACTCAACAACAAACTTGGACTGATGATGTGATAATGGACTAAATTGTGTGTGGGGTGGTGCTGTCATTTTGGTTGGGCTGCCAGGTTCTTTTGACACATTCCTCCATTTCTTGAAAATAATTACAAAATGTTGCACAACAAACAATTCACGGAAAAGTAGATAACAAAGGACAAATGTTAGCAAAAGCATGATGCAGACCTAACAGTGGTGTACACTGATTGTTTGGCTTCATAAAGTGGGTCATGGCTACAGTCACATTTTGGGCTTTTGTCACAAAATTTCTGAATTTTCAGACTTTTGACACAGCCTGTGTTTGGTTGCCGAATGACACATTTCACTACATTCATCTCACAATCTAAAGCCGAGAATCACTCGGCCTCTACAAGTAACTTAAGTCAAATGAATCTTTCTAGTGCAGAGGCAATCCTCTCTCAATCTAGATTGGTCTATTTCAAATGGATAACTGTGTCATTTACATCTGCATACTTTGATAAATGGCAAAACACCACTTTTCACTCCTCGCTACTGCTCATGGTTTAAAAGAAATTCAATAATACTTGTGGGTTTCTATTGTATATGAGTTGGAAACATATGTTTTCTACAACAAAAGCAGCAGAGAGTAAAAAAAGAGTGGGCTAACAAAACACAGACAAATCATGACATGAATAAGGGAGTGTACTGGCCCACTTTGTCTTCCAGCATCACTGAACTTGACCACCAAGACATCTACTGGCCACACACGCAAACACAAATAGCTGTGTGCATTAAACCACAATTACACAGACATAAACACACACACACGGAGCCCTGTACTGGGAGCAACAGGGTGACAGAGATTTGGAAGAAAAAGAAAAACTTGGACCGACTCACTTCTCCACCAGCTGCACTTTCTTCCAATCCCCTGCCAGACTTTTACTTGTTTTCTCTCCCTCCCAACATCCAGACTTCATTCCCTGTGTCCATCATTGATTGCTCTCCTTCTCTTCTGCCTCACGCAATAGCTAATGCAGAAAATGCAGAGTGGTTCAAGAAATCAATCCATTTAGTCAGATAATTACTGCTTAAAAACACCAACTGTCGTAGTGTTGGGGGTTGTGTAAGTAATTCCTTTGACAGTGTCTGTGGTTAGAAACCACTTATCCACTAAGAAGAAGCAGATTAAAGTGTGACATTAAAGCAGTGGTTGGCAAATGAAATTATTCTTTTGGCTGTAATTGCTCATTAAGCAATATGTTTTCGGCCTTTGTACATGACACAGAAACCCACACGTCTGTTTCAAGATAGATGAAAAATATAATCATGGCACTTTGGAGCATTTCTTTCCACATGTGTTTTCATAACGTTGAAGTTTTCATCTTTAATTTTCTTTATTTTCAACTATTTGCATGCATCTTTTTGAAGTTGTAGTGTGTTGAGCCCTGAGAGCCACAATAGAATGTGATTTTTTTTTATTTTGGTTGTAAGGCTGCTGAGAACTAAATGTTGCCTTTAAACTATACATTTATTTTTATTTATAAACTATACAAAATATATACTTTTAGTAAAGAGTTTGGCCTTGGGTCAATTGTGCTTTTAAACTATTTACAACACAAATGGCAGTCAGTAGAGCACATACCTCCCCCAAGTCCCGTAAGTCCACTTGTGAAACCACATTTCAATTCATGAGGAGAGCGAT
Organism: Hippoglossus hippoglossus; assembly: GCF_009819705.1. Lineage (NCBI taxonomy): Eukaryota > Metazoa > Chordata > Actinopteri > Pleuronectiformes > Pleuronectidae > Hippoglossus > Hippoglossus hippoglossus. The sequence continues at coordinate 11,079,943 of NC_047170.1, read as the reverse complement.
CCAAATCACACACACACACACACACACACACACACACACACACACACACACACACACACACACACACACACACACACACACACACACACACACACACACACACACACACACACACACACACACACACACACACACACACACACACACACAAATATCAGTCCCCTAGTCCGATGCTGGATTTTTATCAAGAACGATGAATTTTCTAAATGTTATAGAATGCTATGTTATAAAAAGTGAATTAATGAAACTGCCCCATCACTTCAATCTGCACCAAAATGTAACGCGTTCTTCCCCGACCCAAACCACACCCTTCCACTGGGTTGCACGATAATCGAGTAAATCACTTCTTACAATCAAACAAAAACAAACAAACAGGCAGGGGTGAAAACATAGCCTCCAGGAACAGATTATCAAGTGATAATTAGAAAATGTGTGAGCATGTGTGTGCATGTGACTCACAGCCGTATCAGAGAAGTCCCAACCAGCGTTATTCAATCAGACGTGCCCCCCTAAGGCAAGTCTGACCCTCTACACTGTGAAGGTGGAGAATTAAAATGCTCGATGTTAAGTCAAACTATCACTGCCGGGAGTATTGGAGATGCTTTGATATCAACCTTGTCCAAATGTTTATCACTAACACACATCAAATCAGCCTCGTGTAAATTCTATCATATGTCGTTTGTTCACATTCTGTAGGTTTTATATTAAACTCTGACATGGAGACAGTTTATTTACTCCCTCTCTCGCTCCCTCCAGTGTAATGTAATATACTGCTGGGTCTCAGGTGCTGCAGACAGCTGGTGTCTCACACACCTCATATCAGTGCCTTTACTCAGCTCCTTATTACCAACAGCCCAGAGACACAGTGCATAAAACACAGGTTTCCCAAGTGACGTGGGTACTTCATAACTTTAATTAAACTGACCAATGTGACAGCGTTCATTGTTTCCAATGTTTGTTGTGGTTTTAGTTTGGAACCTGAGATTAAAGCCATCTTTGTGCGAGCTCTGTAATCTTTGTAGTCTGTGCCCTCCTTCCACGACTGACTCACGAGAAGTCATGCTCCATGTAAACCTACCCAGGCCCTCCTGTCACACTTAACTGCTGAGTCACAGTGGTCCATCAAGTACTGTTTCCAAACATGTGAGATTTACAGCACTGTGGCTGACAGGTGGCGTGCTACAGGGAAAAAGATTCAAGGCCTACTACGTAAAAGTGACGACGGTTAGTCATCAAAGACGCCTATTCTTTAATCGTCTGACTAAAAACAGCCGTTGCGTGAATAATTCTGAATTTTTAAGCACAACAGAAGACGCGGCCAATGAGTGCAAAACAATTGTGTTTGTTAACATTTGTGTTGTGTTAACCATGGCCACCTTCCAGTGCCAACTGTCTAAAATCAGAACGTTCTGTCCTCATTGGCAATATTGTTACAAAATAAAAACAATTATTATGGCTAAGTTGCTCTGACTTGGTTGCTATGCAAGCTGTCATACATACTAATGATTTTTCTTCAGAAACATCTCCAGGGCAACATGTTATTATATTTTACTGCCTGATTAATGTTTTTTCTTCAATGATGAGTATGATTAAATTAGTTGCAACATCAATGAGCCTTCCAGATCGAGTGGGTGTCAGCTATCAAAGGGGGTCAACAGTGCCCTTGAACTCAATGAAGCAGCACCAAATTGCACACCCTCATAGAATAAAATGTATTTTCTTAATCCAAGCTCTACATATTTGGTTGTGTTTTCTTTTGTTTAACGTTCAAGCTTCAATTACATGTCTTTGTCATAAGGGTTTGATAACGATATCTTATGAATCATTGCCAATTTTCAAAATACATATATTGGCCAATATATCAATAGGGAACATTTTTCGGTCAGGGTTTATTAGTTATACCATATTGTTTGAATAATCCTCAGCGGCATGCATGGGTACAGTAATAAATATCCCTCATTGTGGAACCTGCAAAGCACCTAATTTGTTTAATTACAAAAGCTAATTTGGTTAATTTCTCTTCACTCCTTCAGTCGCATTCATTCAAACAGGTGAGTGCGATGCAGTTCACACTCAGATGTGAGACCATCTACAATATGATTCTTTCAGCTACACTGTGGTTTGCTTGTGCTGAGAAAGCAACATGGGACCAATTACAGGATGTAAAAACACAGCTTCACTGCTCGGTTTCCACTATTTCCTCATGAGCTCTCAGCTGGTATAAGACCACCAAAGAGCTACAGCATCACTTAACAGAACAAGCTTTGTTTTGACACCACAAGATGACAGGTTCTCTAACAGCAACATGGCAGAGTGAGCCTAAAGATAATCCTACAGTATGTCTACTGCTGGTTTGATTCAAACTCCAGTCAAAAACGGTGGTATAAAGATTTCTGGTATTTCTTAATCCCTCATCACTTCTTCCAGAGACTGTTCCAAGCACAGGAGAGTGATACGTGATTGTGACGTGGACTGAGCCCAAAATGTACCTAAAACATGAGAATCTGTCTCTTCTTCAAAAAGGAAACCTGTCCTCCACATCAAAATTAAAAAGGTATTGGGATGGAAAAAGAAGAAACATACAAACACTTGGACGAAACTTGACTGGAAATGGGTGACTGCTTTTCTGCAGAGTTAATGATTCATATCATTCAGTGCTGATGTCTGTAAACCCAAGAAATCTCTCGACAAACCTTTCCTCTTGACAGCCATTTGCTGCTGAGCTACCCAGGAGGTAAGACAAATCACTCTGAGCTGTACAGCATAAGAAGGCTCCAATTTCCTGGGAAAAGCTACAAGTAAGGTAAAGTACAAGTGGTGTGTATTCGCACAAACATACGGATGTGAGTTCTTGTGAAGAAGCGCACTTTAGTCACCTACCGTGCCAAGCGCGCTGAAAAGGCGGCACGACAAAAGGTGGGTCTACTGATGTAACCTGCTTCGTGCGTACTGGTCTCAGGTTCGTTTTTACATTCAATACATCAAGGTGAAAGAGGCGAGGAGGACAGACGGGGATACACAAACTCGAAACTCCACTCAGACGCGAGGAGATGAAAGGGGAGACCAGACTATGTGTGTCATCGAGTCTGTTGAGTACAAATCATGCCGAGCATTTGTTTATGTTGGACCTGTATTCCACTCCTCCACCCCCGGTCTCCTCTATAAAACACTGCTTTATGAGTTTACACCCATTTCTACAATTAGGACAGATTATACTTTGTTCTGGCAAGTCGCCCGAGGAAATTTATGTCCCATCTGAGTGAATGCATCTGAGTTACTGATGTATGCAGATATTTGGTGGGTTGAAAAAAAAAATATGCAATGTAATAAAACGTTATTCCTCTGAAGTCTCTACCTTGTGGGCTTTGGCAGGCCCCTTTTGTTTTAGGGCAGCACTGATGATGGGACCGATAAGAGAAACCATATCTGTGGAATGCCTGAGTGGACCAAAGAGCACACAGTGTCCCGATTAAGCTGCATGAGTTTTGTAAAGCCCAACAGGCCAGCGAGCAATATAAAAAAACTATATAATAAAGTTGAGAGGGAGACAGGGAGGGGGAAAAAAAGGGGAGATGTGTGTGTGAAGAGGACCTCAGAGGATATCCGATACCTCCACATATGAGGAGATGAGAGGAAATGTCGAATATAGAAAAGCGCTCATGGGCAGATTTGCCTTTTCAGCGAGCCAGGTTGGCTCAATTAGAGATGTAGATGACAAAGTACACCTGTGTGTGTATGTCTCTCTCTCTGTGTGTGTGCGCGTGCGTGCGTGCGTGCGTGTGTGTGCGCGCGCCCTTAGGGTCTCTGCCACAGTTGTCCTAGCTAATGTTATTCAAAAAATCTTGCAGGCATGAGAAGGCTATTGATTTGTCAAGGATAACCATCTCTTATCGCATCTGTCTCTTTGTTTCTTACAAAAGCATGCACATGCACGCACACACGCACGCACCCAGCGTCATGAAGGCACACGTAAGGTTCTCATTGATTTTACAAGGACACTGCCGTATAGCAGTAAGTCAATTCTAGAATACAGCGATAATCTATAATAACCCTTCATGTGCCTCAATCAAAAGCCGAGCTCAGCAAACTCAGGTATTTAATGCCACTGAAATGTGTTCATGGTCAGTATTCATTGTATCTGCTTGTGCTGCTTTTCTTTGGAACATACGCGTTTCAAAGGAGGATTATGATTAATATGTTACACTAAATCCATTTGGTCCCAACAAAGATCCAACTGGGATCCAACCTCGAATTCATTTTGTGTCTTTTAAAAACAGACATTTCATGTCAATGTGCATCCGAGAGTCATTTCATTTCCTGCTACAATAAAACACTGGGGGTGCACAGTAGCTCTTTTGTAACAAGGTCACTTCATAATATGCTCCTGGAAACAGACAGAGCCAAGACACATGGGGAGAAATTGCAAATAAGCTGCTCATAATGCATCAATAAAATCAATTACTCATCAACTACAGATCAAACTCTTGATTTTATCATTGGATTTTTGTTTATTTCTACTATTTTAAGCCCTATATACGCTAATATCTGATTTATTCCCAGATTCTTTTCTATAAAATCTGCAGTAAATGTTTCTTTCTGAACACTCAGCGACAGTCAAACAAACCTAACCAGCAGCACCACCAACTCATAACGGAAATAAGTGTCTCTTTTTGCGCCACACAGGCCATTTGTTTTTATCGGCTTTACACTGAAAACTATTTTGTGCTTGGCTGGTCGATAAGATCAGTGACAGGGAAATAATAGTTAAGTCGTGGGCCAATTCGTCAGGAAACAGAGCGGTAAGACTTGTGATAATTCCATGAGGTTTTGTCATTAAGAGCAAAAACTTACAGATACAGTGATTTTCTTCACTGTTAATTTAAAATATATTGAAAGTTGCAGCTTTAAAAATTAAAATGAAACAACAGGACCTCCAAACGGTTGATATGCTGTGAATCCACTGCAGCACCGGTGACCCTGTCTTCCTCTCACTTTTCTCCGGGGAATGCAGCACAGGCCTGCTCAGTATCTCTCCCCCATCCCAGGAGGAAATGTCACAAAGCAAAGCACTTCCCCCCCCCCCCAGTCCTTCAGCCCACTGTCCTTCCAGCTGACATAATGTTACCGTCATAACCAAATTAGGGTGGGGAGAAGGTGGGTGGCTTCTGACTGCTCTGCTTTGCTCTAACTGTGCAAAGTCTTATCCAAATTCCCACTCTGACAGAATGCGGGATGCCGGCACCCCCGCTCCCCCGGGAGCCGAGCAGCAGGAGGAGAGCTGGGAGCGCCGTGGACGTCTACGCTGGAGGAGCCCAGTATGACTCATTGGAATCAGGTGCTCCAATGATAACACAGCGAGCGGGGAATGTCCATGAGGCGAACATTGATGTAACTTCATTTCTTGATAGCACAAATATTTCCCTGATTCAATGACCCTATTTGTGAATCATCTGGGCTGGATTTCCTTCTGATGATTCACGTCATTTCACTAATTGAATCAACTGAAATCATTACATATTTGAGGATGAACAATGGCATGGATGTGACTGCACAATAACTAATGATTTAGACGTAGACTTGGATGGAAAAGACTTATGCACAGGCCCCTTCGCCATAAATAAGATTCATTTAGACGCTGATGAATGCACGTTTCATATTATCGCTATACTTCCTCATCAGGGCACTTTCTGATTTAATCAATACTGGTCTAGGTGGTGATTAGAGTGCTGATGGATCAGAGCCAGGTTGCCCTTTTAATGATGAGATTTTCCATCAACATGACTCCGGATCATGAATGATCACGAAGGACATGGGCATATGGAAACCTTCGCTTCCCTGCAGCATCATTAAGGTGACTGATTGTAGATATGGTCCGTCACTCCAGCACATATTCTGTCATCTGATGAAGGGAATTCATATTCAGAAGGTCTCGCTTTCATTAATCCAGGTCTCGACAAAACTGAAACAAGGAGACCCCGTGAAAACATAAATGACCTTGGGATAAGATACACTCTTAAGTCTTTTAGTCTGTGTCCCCCCCCCCCCCCCACCCTGACGCTTACAAAGTGGCAAAAGAAAACAAAACGGACCATGAGGAAAAGATACTGCCTGTCTTTTAGAAACTCATCACTGTGACATATGACATTGACAGACTTGCTGGGAAACACATTCTCTACTCTGGCCCACAGACGTTTGTCTTTCACCCCCTGTTTGTTCCTGCATGGATCAAATAGTGGAAGATGTGTGCCAGATGCTTGACTGTCTTCTGACTAGACTCCGTTACCCAACACTGCAACTGAATCACGGACATTTTCTGGCAACATGTCCACATTTCAAAATTAAATCCTAAAACCTTTGGCATCCGAATTACTTACGATAGGAATTTAAGGAGCCTAAAGTTTATGTAAAAAAGCAAAACAGACATATGCTTCCCTGTTATGTTTCTGTGTTTTACAGTGGAAACTCTGAATCCAAATATTGTAAATTACACGGCAGAGGTTTATATGTTAAAAAACCAGCACAAATTCACCACATTCCTAACTTACATCACAAAATGGGTGCTCCATCACCTTATAAAAGCAGTGCTGGGGTTTCTTTAAATGAGGAAACACTGCCACCTGGAGGGAATTCCACTGACTCCTGAAAATGACTTCATGTCTATTAAAAATAACCTGGATGAACAAGTGCTTTTGTCATCTGCTCAGGAACACACAGCTCAACCTCTGTAAACTGCTTAGTATTTAAAATTATTTCACAGTAAGCGCACCAACAACACCATAAAAATACGAAGCTGACTTTAAGTACAAACACTACAGACAAAATATTGATGTCTCTCCTAAAAAACAGAGGAAAAAGATGCATTGTTTGCTCTTCCTCAGTGTACTTTACACAGTTTGTTGTTAATTCAAACCATAATATGGCATCCTGTCTTTTACTACCTTGTTTTCAAGGCAGGCAACCCTATGCAATGCCAAAAATAACGTTATCTAACTGAGGAAGAGGGGGGGATCATTGATTTCGCCTCTGTGGAAAGAATGAATGTGGACGGAGACTAAGAGCTACTGGAACCCATGAGGGCACCACACCCATCAGTTTAGAAAACATATGTAGCGGAGGACTGCATCTGACACACAGATGAGCCAGTGGGATTAAAGAAACAATTCTGTTTGAGGGCATCGGAAATAAATCAAGACCATCATCACTTGGTTTCAATGGGAAGAAAGATGTTTAGAAAGGTCAGGTTCTGTCAGTTTTGGCCGAGTTCGGTTTAGAGGACCCACCTTTGGTTGAACATCCCTCTGAAGTTGTAGTTTGCTCTGTAGTTGGGCATGGGTTTAGGATCCAAAGGCCTATATATAGCTGGCTCTCCTCTCTTCATGGCCAGACCGTTCAGCTCCACTGTGGGTGTTATACTGCCTGTGTGACAAAGTGAGAAAATTAGATAAGGAAGATTGAAATAGTAATAATAATAATAATAATAATAAGATATTAAAAAAACAATTACATCAGCCAATAAAGTTTATGATCTCAGCACAACATAACTGTTATGACACAGACGCCCCAATTGACTTCAATAGTTGTACAATACACACGATGACATTTAACTGAAAATTTGAGGATATCTGAATTATGTTTAAAAACTGTACAAATGTTCTGCCCAACTGATTTTGTACGATGCTTGCACTGCTAATCCCAAATGATGCACAGCCTATCACAGGACTTTCTTTATCCTATTAAGAAGTATAGCTGTGATGTCTTTCACTACATCCAGGGCCACAGAGGGCAGAGGAGATAAGACAAGTCGAGTGATATTAATTTGGCCAAAGATAAAACATAAGTCAGTACTTAGGCTTTATTATGAGGGTCGGCACTGGCTTAGTTCTGAACATGTATTATTTAATTACATCCGAAGGGATGAGAGCTGTACCTCGAAGTCAAACAGAGTGGAAATCTAAGAATCTACTGAAACTTTCCAGTAATAATTGAGACAGAAAGATATTACAAGAACAATTAGCACCTAATGTTATAATCACACCTGCACCTGAAAAAAGTGATGTGAAAAAGTGATCCACTTTTATATTTGGATGTGCACAAAATTACACACACTCATAAATATCAGCCCTCTCAAAATGCCTCAGTTTTTTCATCAAGATCCATCCATTATTCTCTGAGAAATGTTGAAAATCGTACTCGTATTTTAACTACGTTAAAGAAATAGAAATAATTCCTGGATCCACCGGCTGATCCAGATTCGCACCGAAAGTAATGGGTTCTTACTTGGGTGATGCCCCAACCCTCCACAAACTGTTATGGAAATCGGTATTGTAGTTTTTGCGTTATCCTGCTAACTAACACATTAACGCGGATAAAAACACAACTTCCTTGGCGGATAATAAACAAAACTTATTATCAACAGAATTCAACTGTTATATATATAATGTAAAAGTTATAACATTAAGGATGACCCTTAATGTTATATTGTGTAGCAGTGATGAGATGACAAAATGTCAGTAAACTAGAAGTGAGTAAAACTACATTTTATTTACAATTTACAAAAATTTGAGGTAGCCTGAATTATGCACTACAGGCTGTTACTTTTTACTTGAAATATTTTGGTCGTGAATAAAACACTTATCTGCTTTGAGAGTAACACTAATGACAAAGTGTTAAATTATTATGCAGATCTTTTGCGAGTAGAATCTGCCACATTTAAGAAACTACAATATTTATTCCAGGTCGATCACATGAGAAACAACTGAGTGTAAAGGTGATCACACACGTTTTTTTGTTCACAGTAAAAATTTGATTTCTTGTGGTCTCGATACCTGGGTTACTGTTGATGTCCACTTTAGGGGAGCGGGGCGCAGGCCTGGGGAGGACACTCTCGTCCAGGGCTTTGGCGGCTGTGGAGTGTTGGGCCTTTTTAATGCTGGTGCCCTCCGCCTCCCACACCTGCTCCCCCAGAGTCAGCTGCACGGTGAAGATCTGGAACAGTGACACCCAGAGAGAGGGAGAGAGAGAGACATTACCCGGCAGCAATGACATGTTTACTGGCATCTCTCGGGAGCCCATATGGCAGGAGCTGGATGTGTTCAGCTGCATGACCAATTCTCATTTACGAACAGTACTCAAAAATCTGAAGCACATACTCCATCACATACTTGGCACATTTAGCACTTTGTGTACAAAGCCAAGACAGATATGACATCGTAATTGTTTTTAATAAAAAATAAATAAAATGCTGCTTTTAAAAATGCCCACTGTTATTTACTGGTTATAATTTCCTATACAGAAATGAGCATGTTCTCCAGGCCTTTAAAAAGAAGCTCTTGAGCTTTTCCAGACAAATGTAGACGACTGTGGGGTCATTAGTACTCACCTTAGCGTGTGCAGGGCCTCTCTCATTGAGGAGCTTGTACTGTGGTTGGATCCTATTGAAACGGGCTAACTCATTCACCAAACACATTGGAGTTTTCTCTTTAGGGTTTGCCATGTTCTCCTGGGGCGAGCCTGAATAAGAGCACAGCAGAATACATGATATACTGACCTACATCTTTATAGAGCCAGAAATAGACCTGCACACTTGAAGAATTACGATGTAGGCCTATGTATATAATATATTTGATCATTTGAGTGAGTGCCATACATACATAGGTTATTCTTGCACTGTAAAATATTTTTAGGAGAGACATAAATATATGCTTATGGTATTTACCCCCCTTAGCAAATATACAGGGGTTCAACTGTGTTTTTATCTGACTGAATGCGAGAATTTCCAACAGGGTAGTAAAAGCCATTCAGGACTATGGCTTACAATGCAGTCAATTTCATTCATTGATATATTATCACTTTATATAAATGTGCCAAGGGCTGGGACACAAGCAGCACTAAAGATCTGGTTCAGAACATAATAGGAAAGTTCTACATTCAGTGATGTGATCAATACAACAACATTTTACAATGTGCAATGGAAAGAACAGTCACATTTCTTTCCATTCTGTTTGTAAATGAAGCTACTGATACTCATTCTGATACAATGTTTCCTTTATGGCTTGAATCAAAATCAGAATTACCTTGTAATACAATTACTATTATTGCAATATCTGATTAATGGGTTTTTTATTTAAATTCAATGCTGGTAATGCTGTATTAAAGCGTATTTTGCATTGTATGTGGCAAATTCAAAATAAGAGACTGATGAAAAGTAAGAAGTTCATAAAATGTTGGACATCACAATAGCTAATTATAGTGAATGATGATTAAAACCACATATATTGCAAAAAATGTACGTCTCCTGAAAGCAAACCTTTTCAGTTAAATGGTCAGTGTACCTGGCGGTGTGATAGACACAGGGGCGTCCCCATATCCGACTGCAGGAGCAGGGCAGGCGGGTGTGGGGGCCGGGCCTGTGCCGTTGACGGAGGGCTGCAGACCCAGGGATCCTGGGCTGGCCATGGCCGTCGGGGGAACTCCGGGGGAGAGGCCAGGACCAGCCAGGGGTGCTGAGGTCTGTACTTTCACTTGAGCCATGCTCTATTCCTGAAACCAGACAATCAGTTAACTTTTGAGTTTGTTTGAAACCGATTGATCATTGCAAAGTGTAATCATATCCCTTCAGATAGATTACTGGTGGGACACATCTGAGTTATTATTGATGAAAAAGATTGGCGAAATGATTATTTGCCTTAGACTTCATTCTGTATTAGGCATTTGTGGACACAAACATTTATACTAATACACATTAGTGTCAGCTCAGTTCAAAGCTGTTCACTATACTTTGACAGGTTTCTGAGGCAAGGCCCAGAGAGCATACTTCAAACCGAGCAGCAAATGCCTATCTCACATTCTGATCCACCGGCAGCTAATACACCCAGACAATGAACCTTTATTTGAAGGAGCTTTGCTCATGTTACTGCTGCTAAGCTCCCCGGAAAAATCAGGGAATCCTGTGATAGCAGCCTGAACAAGACAACGGTCATTCAGTGACGTTATATTTGAGACTTGAGAGTGGGCGTACGTCGATTAGACAGGTGAAGGTGAAACAGCAGAGCGACCTCAACAATCTGGTTGAAGTCAAATATCTTTTTATGGATGTGTGCAGTATTTTCATGAATGCAATAACAAACAGCTCCTAGCCTGCAGCCACCATGTGCTTTTCATGAACGAAATATGAAACAAAGTGAATATGTTCAATGTTAAAAACTAAATGAAAGGAAGGCACAAACTGCACCACAACATCTCGCCAAGATGGACTCACTATTGGTTCACATCAATATGGGGGAAGGCAGTGAAGGGGAAATGAGGGGGAATTGTTGTCCTGTCCCCGCGGAGGTTGGTGCAGAGGGTCAGACTGAGACATGAACTCCTGGTGTGTGGAGCTATGAAAACAGCAGCTATGAGCATGGGCCCCCTTCAGGTGCTGGATAATAACATGAAGCACCATGTCAGCCTGGGATAACCTGCGAGATCCTGAACGTGAATATGCAAAAAAAAATGGTCCTTCAGCTGCTGCATGAAGTGAAGAGAAGGGTCAGATCACACATGGGTCAAAGGTGACGGGGTTTCAAGCAGGAGAACAGGAGTTGTTGACACTGTTTACAGCTGAGGGCCAGGGAGGTGTAAACAACAGAACGAATGCATGTGCACGAAGCAACATGCACTTTTACTACGCTCTGGCACGTGACCTTCATTGATCAATTGCATGCAGTGTGATTGATTAGTGCACCTCGCGTGGCCCTGAGGTTCTCGGGGGGTCCCACTCTTTATTTCACTCTCACACAACAATAACAACACACACACATATAAATACAAATATAACATCCAAACAGCAGCCTCCGTGCGTGGTGGTGTTACACAGTGACTTGGCCGTGCAGGTGCTGTGTGCTCGGGGTTGACTGACACCGCTACCGAGCCGGTGTGCGACCCCTGAACCTCCACCACGGCTCCCCGACTGTGTCCAGCTTTAGCCGGAAGCTAACGCCGCCACGGAGAAAAACACAAATTTCCCGCAAATGTCAGCGCCTGAAACCCGCAGCGCCTGACTCCCCGTGCACGCCCGCTGTCACGGAAGTGCCGGTGTCCTTCCCCCCGGGGAGCACACGCCGCCGAGCCGCCTCCGGTTGCGCTAGTTTAGCCGGTTGAAGCTCATCATGGCTGATCGGCCGAGCGCCCCCCTCTTGCTAGCATCTCCCTACCGCCCCATCCTCCGCCACGGTCTGGGGGGGGATTCGAGCCCGAGGAGCCACACACACGGACGGGCGACAGCCTGGCGAATAGTCCGGAGACTGTCTGACAACACGGGGACAAATACGAGAGTGTGTTTTTTACCTTTGTCCAGAGCCAGACCCCAGTTACACCTCCGACATTGGCAAACACTAAAGAGAACTGGATAGAGGAGGGGACGGACCACGTCATTTCTCTGGGTGAAACGATGGAAACGTGTCGCGTTAGAAGTAAAGAAGGTGGCTCGGTTTAACAGCTGGTTTATAAACTTGCTTCTTTTTTATTTGATTAATTTTGATGTGTTTGCTTGTAAGCCGCCCACTTGCAGCCGGTGGAGTTTGAGGTTGGTGTCGAGTGGATCGTCCACCCCCGCGGCGACACGAGTGGTTCATTCCCGGTGTGCTTCCTCAGAGCTCGGTGTAACTTTGATTCAGAAGCGAAAAGAACCTTTTCACACTGGTTTTCCTGCAAACTGCATTTATCTCACACGTAAATACACACTTGTAATTGTTTTATGTTGTGCATTTTACAAGAATAAGCATAATAAAAACTTGATATAAGCCTCTAAGGGTTTTTTGAAATTGTTTTATTGGGCTATTTTCTGTCTCAGGAGGCCTCTTCATTAAGTGATTCTTCATAGTAAAGTTGATCATCTTAAATCTGGACTGTTTTGGTCGAAGTAAACACAAACACATTAACACATGCAGTCCAAGCTGCTGATAGCATTTCACTCCTTTGCTCAATGGCACTTTGGCAGGGCAGGTGGTCATCTCATCGACCTGCTGTTGGTGGTTTTCTGTCTTGATTCAGTTAGGTGAAATACCACACTCCTTTTTGCAGACATTTGGACATTTCACATTAGGAAAAGCTGTAAATATAAACTGTAAATGAACTGAATGATGGCGGTTTTCCCTTCAGGGGCTTCACATTCAGGGTAGAGCTGTTGTGTCGTGTCCTCCTGGGACAACTGAGTCAAATATAGCCCAAAGTATCATGCTTTTGGACACATCTGTGATTTTCCTGCTTTAAAACAAAATGTCTGGAACTAAAAAATGGAACATATTTATCATGATGGGTCAAATAAGTGGAGAGAAGATTCTGGGGTCTCACAGCTGGATGGAGCCAAAACAAATACATATGTTATTATACTTCTGACAAGGCAACTATTAGTCAAAAAGTATGAATGTGAATCATGGATCCTCACAAAAATATCTGACAAGAGCGATGCTGTAGTATGACCAATAGATGGTGCTACTACACTGCCTGTTCGTCAGTTGTAGTTTTGAGTATATGAGATATATGAGTACAAGGAAAAGTACACTCTCCTTTAAAAGTAAGTCATACTAAGAGCTGTGAGTTCATAAAGAGTAACTTTATGAACTAACACACAGTTAAGAAAATGACATGTAGTTTGGGGCCTATGTTGAATATATCCACAGCCGTGGTTTATCTGAACTTAAGTATGATAATTCATATTTATAACACTTTTTCTAACTGGAATAATTGTGATGTTAACATTTTTTGTTACATGTAGTTTCACATGGTTGATCATGTGCGAGTTCTTACCATTTAAAATCATCATTTTTCATGACCATTTTCTGAAAATCAGCAGTTCCTGTGAGATCTGAATTTTCTGTTACACTATGTTATGTGATATCTTTTATGTGACGTGCAATTCCTCATTCATATCTGTGGGTACATTACAAACCAGCACAAGATCTGTGTTTCACAATTTGTAGAGACAGATTTGAGATGAAATCTTTGCTCCCTTTCATTTTAATGTACATCAGAATAAAATCCATTACGGCTTTCACAAGCTGCAAAAAAGAGGGATTTCAGATTCAAACATTGCGCAAACCAAGGTTGAATAAAAGTGAGTCTTTGCTTTTTATTATTGATTATGAAAATGAACAGGCACCTATTACATGGAGCTTGCACATCCCAGAACAAAAAAATTCAAATATAAATACCACACCCTCATTAGTGTTCATCACTCACAACAACCTGCAAGCTAAGAGTTCAAACCACATTGAAAAGAAAAAGTAAAATAAAATTATATATCACATCCAAACCCTTGTAACATATTCACTCGCAAGTTTTTCTAATCCCTACTGTTCTACTGCCAACTGGGTGAGGACCTTTTGTCCCCGCCCAGATGCCGTTGTTACTGCATTGACACAATCGTTTCAGTCCTCCCGTCTTTTTCCTCAAAACGCAGCAACAGCAGACAAGAGCCTTACGATGAAGTTAATAATCGCTTTCTAAAAAAAAAAAATCATTGGTTAAATAGATGACTTATAAGTTATCAATATAGTTTTGAGATAGCGGTGTGCTGTGGTAATCTCTTCTACAGTATAGAGAGTCATCACATTCACTCAAGTTCATTCAAGAAACTCAGCTAGACCCTGGAAAAAAGCAAATGCAACACAAAACCCATGATGGAAAATTCAAGTATCTCTGACTGGATGGTGATAAACATTTCTTTAGGAATGGAGTGATTACAGTCTTAAAATGACAAAAAGAGCCTCTGGAGGGTTTGTTATATCCATCCCATAAACCATGACCTAAGTTATGGAAAGACTAAAAGTTGTCACAATGTCTGATGCCAATAAGAAAAAGCAGGGTTTAAAATTGCATGCACCCACACTGTAAAACTACTAAATTTTTTTTTTAACCAACAGTAGTGTTTGTCGCTGTCTGTACACATCCTAATTAGCAAAAGATGCAAACTAGCATCCAATAAAATAAAGCACTCCTATTATCATTCTGCTATCAAGGAAATGCATCCTCTGCTAATTTCTTTCACATCATCCAACAATTTAAAGACGTATATATACACACAATAGTTTCAGACATGTTATACGTTTACAACATAACAGTCTCTTTTGGTGAAAATATAGTTAAATTCAAAATATCTGATAGGTATCTTTTTCGAGGTGATCTCTTTAATGAAAAAAGTACCTGAGCCAAAAACTCTGACTAGGGGGAATCAGAAAAGCCTCATTGTTACAACTTCTAGAAAGACTCCTTTTTCGTCATTCATTACCGTTCTGGAGATGAAACGAAAGAAAAATTTTGACTTAAATAACAAATACGAAAAAAATAAGTTTAAACCAAAAAACATACCGACCCATCAAAACAACCCCCCCCCCCTTTTTTTAACGTATCAACAAGTTGAAAAACAGTACAAAAAAGAACTCGAGACATTTAAAATCAAACATTTTGAGAAGATTAAAGCATGAGTTTAAAAAAAAAAAAAAGTATCTACAAATAAAAATGGATCATGCGACAATGGTCTCTCACAGACATTCTTTAAATGGAAGAGAGGCCGCTGCACGTCTTCAAGGCTGGACGAGCGAACGTCACACTGGTGGGGCCCAGTTTTATGTGATGCACGCTGACTGACCGACTGACTGACCGAGCGATTGCGTCGTGGTCGCATTCGTTTTGTTCCTGTACCGACATTCTGTCCAACAGCAGGAAGAAGTGCAACCGGATCTCAGGTTGGAAGATGGAGAGGAAACTCGTGTGAACTCTTGATACAGTGGTTACAAACTAAAACCTTGTCACCTGATAAATATATGGAGGACTGCTTACAGTACAACTGCATGTTGAGAATAATGTTCTAATAGTGCCTTTTCAAACTAGATACTTTCACAGTGCATATAATAATAATATATTTCCCCCAAAAAAACAAAAACCAGATGAAGCATTTCCTTGGGGTTATGATGGTCTGATCCCTTCCAGAAAACAATTAGATTTGGATTTCTCTTTGCAGGCCCCAGCATGCATCCATCAGTTATTATTGCACAACACAAGGACCTTTAAAATGCACCCACACGCAAACGAAAAAGTAACAATAATAATCTTAAAACCGGGATTGGAATTTTCTCACTTCAAATCCACCTTGCTTGCTCGCTCGCTCTCTGCATTACTACCTTTTTGCCAAAAACAATCCATCTTGGGTGCATCTAAACTGTCAATTATTTTTATTCTTTATATTACAACCGACTAAAACATGCATCCAACTGCCCGCGTGGGGGGTGGGGGGTGGGAAATGCAGTCAAGAGCCTCGAGAGCATGGTATCCACTGTTCCAGTCTCAGGTCAGAGTTCAAAGACTGAATTATTAAAAAGTGCTTTTACGTAGGTCAGTAGGACTTCTTTCTTCTACGATTATTACAAAGTTTGTACATTAGCATGTATCATCTGTGGAAGAAAAACAAAATTAATTATCACATCAAATTTAATGACATGTCTATCTACTTATGATCGCTGACCAAAAAAGAAAACACTCACCATGATACCACCATTTTGTCTTCTTTGGATTTTTGTTACACGTTCTTACATAAAATGAATTATCAGGCGGTCGTCTCTGCAGAAAAAGAAACGAGAATTTAAATGTAACATTTAAAAGACATCATTTATCTGTGTATTTATTGCCCCAGATATAACATAACTGTACCTTTTCTTTGCAGCTGGACAACATGCTGATAATGCTAAGACAAACTGATTGCACTGAGAGGGCTGGAGACCAATCTTCCGTTAGAATAGACAGACAGATGTGACCGTTGCTATACACATGCGGGTGGACAGGTACATTCTCTCCTGTGAACATTACCTGCAAACAAAGAAAAACAAAAAGATACGTCACTGAATACATCACAATAATACGGAGGTGAGTTTTTCATTATGGAAAACATGAGATAAGCTGTCTTAATAATTTCATAATTTTGTTGATCATCTTTTCGAGAGAACTAATAGTGGAGATTTTTTCCACTCGTGATGGAAAATAATGACACTTGCTGTATAAACTCAGGCTTAGCACACTACAGCGACATGGAGCTTTGGGATTAGGGCAGAGGGGCCGGGTAGGGGTGAGAGAGGGGGAAAAAGGGAACGAGTGACTGGGAGAGGAGACGTGCTTAATAAAAAAGGATCAGGGGATATTAGCCATTAAAAGGGTGCAAGACTCAGGGCAACCAGGGAGATACAGTGAGCGTGATGAGAGGAACTCAAGACTGTGGTGCTAAAGTAGAGAGAGGTGAAAGTGTAAAGAGGGTAATGAAAGATAACAATGGGCTGAGGCCGCCTGGCACCAGACATGGCCTCACAGGAGAGTGCAGGCTTCACTCCACAGGGCAGGAGGGAAGGGGGGGCAGGATGAGTGTTAGAGAGAGGCGCAGAATAAAAAGATGACACTGCACTCAGGACGTCAAGACAAATAAAAGCCCCTTGCTCGCAGAGAGTTTAAATATTTACTATAATGTCTGCTAAACACAAAGTCCAGTGATATTAGCATTAGCTTTGAGCGACCAGGCACAATAGATACTCTAAATTCAGCTTTTAAATCCTATGGTTGTATTAGTTACGGTTATATTTGTATCCATCTCTGTGCTGCTTCATTGCCCTGTGTGCCACACATTTCAACACCCACACCCTGTAATTTATTTAACAAGAATAAAATCCATTTTGTCTTGTTTAGGGCTGAAATTATTTATGAGTCAACGATAGAAAATGAAGGAGCAACTATTTAAGAATCCAAAAATGCACCTTCTGAATATGTGTTTTATACGGTGCCCCCAAAGGGTCACACCGAGAAATTTTATGGGGATTACTTTTGTGTTCTCTCGCAATATCTTTTACGTTCTCTCTTACCTCACAATACATACTGTGTTACCTCGCAATCGGGGAACACAAGCAATAACCATGCGTGTTCACCATGTAAGAAACTACACTGCTCATAGCCAAGAAAATACTCCAAACAAAACCTGTTATTAGTCAGGAAGGCATTTGCCGAGAACACCAGTGAAATAGAAAATCTTAACAATTGCAATAAATCACATGACATTGTTGAAAGTTGGTGTGAGAAGAGGCTGTGACGGTTTACACCATTCCAACCAGTCAGCCTACGCAGCGCCGGCTTAACAAAACAAAAGTAAAAATGCACTGGTTGCAGGTTACAGGGCCTTCTGTGAAGATATGCCAGCTGTTAATGCAAAAGTTATCAATTGGTGAGGTGGGTTCTTTTCATGACAGTAATAGCATTTGCTAAGGGGGTGGGTGTCTTTCAAAAGGCAGCACACATGTTCTCAAAACTGCACATTTGTATAATTTCTAATTACCTCTGCAGCTCCTCAAACAACCAATAATACAGATGTTCCCCTGGGGGCCCCGAGAGGAGTCCAACAGAGGAGCCCTTTGACAGCCTGTCCTTCCTATTTGGGAGGATAGTGGCTAAGTAGCAGAGTTTATCTAATTGTGTCTACAGAGCCTCATTCTCTATTTTTAGGTGGGAAGGCTCCTGATGAGTGAAACAAGATTGTTGAGTTCAAGTAATCCCCTTCAAATGTGGCTTCAGAGGCAGCTCTATACTGGTGTCTGTCAGAGTCAGTGATTCCTGGCTCCAGCGCTTCAACACTGAGATCCAGTCCATTAACAACTGGGAAGCCACTGTGTTGTGATTATAGCAGGAATCCAGACAGCGGATACAGAGGATCATTTACACAGGTCTTCAATTTGCTCTCGTGAATTGTTGCTGCAGCTTTATTTGGTCTTGTATGATATGACCAGTAACTTACAGCTGCTACTGAGGGATTTATTCAGTTTGCTGACCTAAAGATTCTTCATCATTTACACTTTGAGCATCTTATCATTGAGCTGAATGCTAAAACAGGCAAACTGTAGCAATTTAGCATTGTCCCAGAGTTGTCATTTATAGCTCAGCGAACATTGCATAGCCTCAGGACGGTACAGTACAAAACTGATGGTCAAATCCATCAGGGCTTTCAAGGTCCTTCAGACAAAATGATAAATGAACAGCACTTAAAGGACAAAGCTCTTCACTGAGCTCTTTTAGTCACACACACACACACACACACACACACACACACACACACACACACACACACACACACACACACACACACACACACACACACACACACACACACACACACACACACACACACACACACACACACACACACACACACAGAGAGAGAGAGATGGCTGCGAAGCAACTTCTGCTTACCTGAGGTGAATCAAAAGGATATCGACTGCTAAATTTG
Source organism: Hippoglossus hippoglossus (assembly GCF_009819705.1). Taxonomy (NCBI): domain Eukaryota; kingdom Metazoa; phylum Chordata; class Actinopteri; order Pleuronectiformes; family Pleuronectidae; genus Hippoglossus; species Hippoglossus hippoglossus. The sequence goes on along the minus strand of NC_047170.1, from coordinate 11,060,652 downwards.
AAAAGCAACTGAAATTTCTCTCCTTCATACAGTGTGCCAGTAGCTCCCTCCATGTCTACAATCCACCTGAAAGGAAATCACAATATCAAAATGTTAAAACATCTCACTTAATCCCAACAATATACAGATCAGCAAACACTCAGTGACACAGGTGGTGTACAAAAACACAAAAAAAGGAAATGTAGTTTCTATTACACACAGTTTTTCACTCTGAAACTTTAAATTACCAAAGCACTCAGAAGTTTAAAAATACAACCCAGGGATCAGTCATAAGATTTTATAGTTGTTATTTATTTTTTCCGGAGACAGTTTTAAAGCTGATCTTTTGCCAAATGTTATTTTTCAAGATAATAGAGGCAGTAAAACCAGAGTTATTCATTTCCTTACAGCAAGTTGTTGTGGTTATTTCTTTTAATAGCCCTGCTAGCAACCTGAAATATCTCAACAACAATTGAATGGGTACCAGGTATATTCAGTGATGGTAAAAGCCTGACTTTTCCTCTAGTGCCAACAGCAGATCATTTACATGCATTTGCATTTACAAATACTTTAATGCAAACTAGCAACTTTCTCATCAGCCTTGGCTGTAGTTTCTGTAACATACTGAGGATCGATTAACATGAAGAATTGATAAGATCGGTTAATAACTTGCTCTACCTTCCATCTCTAACTCTGGGGAAGAATATGGGCGGAACAACTTGAACAGTTCACATGCCCTCATTTTCATTAAAATACAACAATACAAATTAATATAAGCTGCCAGCGCTGCAGTAAGTGTGTAATTAACAGTTAGTCTGACTTATTCCGGTGACATTCAATATTCAGCTGGGTTATTACAGTGGATTAGTAATAATGTGATACTCTATTGATCCAGTGGATAAAATCTATTTTCGCTTCTGCAGCCAGGCTACAGAATTGTGCTGACTGAGCTGCGAGGGATTCAGTGTCTTGCTCAGAAAGGCAGACAGTTGCAAATACAAGGGGCTCAATTCGGACAGTCTACTCCTCAATGTGGCCCAAACTCAGGGGTTAGATGTAAATTCGGTGGCAAACCAGCCCAGAGCAGAACATTTATGTGGGATTGCCTGCTCAGGGCAGAAACCTCCGAGGAGAGGGGAAAAAGGAGCAGTGAAGGCAGCATTACAATCTCTGACCTAATTTCTTCCAGGGAAGCAGTGCAGATAGGACACTGAAGAGACTTGTGGCTGTTGTTCAGGTTTATAGCCTCATGACTCTTTCGAATATAGCCCGGGGCACATGATAATTTCGGCCGACATACGAGGTCACTACTTAGCATGTTCAATGGTCGGAGCGTCTGAACGATGCTGTGATTCCCTCCAGGAACACAAAAAGCTTAGAGGGAGCCAGTATCACAGTACATGATGCTGAGTTACACCTGATGCAACCCACACGGACAGGGACTCCAAGGACACTGCGCTCAACTTGCTCAAATTCCCCAGAGCCTGAAGATTATATGACGTCGTCAACAAAAACAACTCTCTCTATTGGGCTTTAAAAGCAGCATTTTCCTTGTAATGGTTCACTAATTCCACAATAAAGCCCAACCTTCTGCACTGCACACACGTAAAAGATGTTGTAATCAAATTCCGAGGGACAGTGTATATATAAACAAAAGATATAATACTAAAAACACACTGTCCCCTTATCAGTGTCACACACACGCGCGTTGTCACCAGCGAGGCCTTTTCCAGTGTTTGGATAAAGGTTAGCTTGAATGTCAAGCAGGAACACACTATTTGTATCTTACTGCACTGGGAGTTGCGTGATTTAAAAAAACAAAAAAACAAAAAAACAATACAACTGTCAATCACTAAGAGTGAAAGCCAACCCGAGGCAGTGGAGTCATTTCGACCTCTGAGTTGGGACATATAGGCACACCCATGCATACCATCACAAACCTGGAGTGCAGAAGCCAGCAGAACTGGTTGGGAGACTTGTCAGATACGTCACAACACACAACATTCAGTCACTCTGACCAGGTCATTGTTAACCAATGAGGGAGACGTCAACATCATGGAAATTCCATTGTTACAAGGCTGCCTGAAACTAAACACAAGCACTGAGACGTGTGATGCTACAAGACAGGGCGGGACGATGTGGCTACAAATTATGTCAAGAAGATCAAAATGATCAGTTGATATTGATAATTATCAAGATAAATGTCACATTATTAATTATTTTGAAGTTTAAAGACTGATTGTTGATCCTGAGTGAAGGTTGTGGTTTTAAACTCTTGAGCAGAGAATGACAAATACATGACAAATAGAGAAACATCAACAAATCTGAGGTAGGTCAATAATGTGTTACACCTCCTTACTGTGATTATACATTGCATTATTAAAACCTATTGATATTACTTTTATAATATACAAAGGAGTAACCTTAAATGTAAAATTTAATGAAAGACAATCGAACGTCTTGATTCAATTTACAGGTTATCAGATATCATTTACAGATATCTACTGCTTATTAGACACAATTTGAGTCCCACTGCAGGAGTATTCATGGGAATGCCCAAGACACCCAGACAGAAAGGTCAGCTGAGCAGCCTCTGCTCCTTGCCACTCTAACCAAAGTCCTGCATGCCAACCACTAAATATTTTATAAGGACGATTAGTGACACTGTGCATTAGAGACACTCTGCTGAGGGGGCCAGTGCTGCCAGTCGCTCGAATGATCCCGATTTCTCCTCACCAGTCGCTGCACTCTTAATACCACTGCTATTGCAACAGTTACCTTTGACGCTCTTGTTCTCTGACGGTGATGAAACAGGCCACATGGGAAATGTGTGTTTATTCATAGATGCAAACCTTCTCCAGTGTCTACTACAGGTGTGGATGACGGTTGACAATCATATCAAAATAAAAAACACTTACTGTGTGATGGTGTTCTGTACACTTTTCTCGTTGAGCGTCATCCCAGGGGGTGGATCATTTTGCAGGGCTAATAATTCCTTTTGTAGCCTTTTCTGTTGGAGAAAACATGTTTGGGTTTTCTTATATAAAACATAAGAAAAAAACAGCAAGGGCAAATATGTATATACATTATATAAATATAACATATAGAAAAATCCAGCTCCTATGTTATTTTAGAAACATAATCAAATACAACCACAGCAAAATTTAAATGAATACCATTATATATTATATCATAAAATATTGTATACTATTGTGAATTTACACCTAGAACTTTATAAAATCCTACTATAAATATTATACAGCTATTTAGTAAACTACAGTGAGTTTATTCATACCATATATCTATTTCATTGTTCAATTTTTATTATATGAAATATATATTATTAATTTGGTAAAAATATCTGTATGTAATCTATACTCCCTACATGCGCAAATACAGTTTATACATCCAATCATTCTGTGCCACTGGACTTTACTCAAGTACATTTCGATACAAACAGTGAAAGGTGTACTTTATAAACATATTCTGTATTTTTATTCGCTTTTAACATCATTCTATTGTTTCTTCTACTCTCGTGTCTGCCTCATTCTGATCGTTTGCTGCTGAAACACGTGAATTTGCCCCGCGTGGGATCAATGAAGTTTGATCTCATCTTAAATTGGGGGTTTGAAAGGCAAAGAGCTGCCGTAAAGCTGAACGTCACAGCAGTAACGTCAAGCTAAGCTCCACCCTGCCTGATTTCACGTCTTTCCCTTGTATGTGAAACAAACGCCTTTTGACACAGGAAACTACACGTTTAAAAAATAAACAACAAACAACACACATCCGTCATGAAACCGTTTTTCAAGAGCTTTACGGAAGAGGAGACTGTTCGGATGCACCTGCTCGGCTCCAGGAGGCTCAATCTGCGCACTGTGTCGTTAGCTAGCTAACGTCCGCTAAACGGCACCACAACAAATCCAGTTAATTAAAACTTATATAAAACACATGACATCAGTTACCACCGGCGTGTGACTGCGAGGTAGACCACGCAACATGTCTGTCTACACAACTCGACGCCGCTCTCCGGGAAGCTGCGTGTCAGCCTGGACTCGGGGCTGTTGGTGATGATGGGCTAGTTGTGTTGCTAGCTCCGGAGCTCAGCGCTAAACCTGAGCGCTTTCAGCCCGAAATGTCACCGCTTCGGCCTCGATGTCACCGCCGCCTCGGAGGGACGCGCGTCCACGGGCGAACCGGGGAGTGAAGCGGCGGAGGAGCCCGAGGTGACGCTGAGCTAAATCGTTAATATGCGATCGCTGTCAATTGCATTCTTACCTGCATCGACGCCATGATGGAAACCCCCCCTCCTCCCCGCATCAGCGCAGAGTGGAGGTTTGTACGTCACGCGGTCACGTGACGGGACGAGTTGTTTTCGACGGAAGGAAAACAAACCATTGAGAACACGAGCGTCAGGACCAGCTCGCAGCTTGTTTCCATTATTCAACTGTTCACCTTAAATACATCCGAGTTTAACCATCGGTGAGATTAAACAGGTCAGTGGGGGAGGGCCGGTGACCTCTGCCCGAGGAGAGATGACCTGCCCTTCCTCTGATTCTACCATTTTAAATAGTCCTTCTTTGATTTTGGATTTTATATTTAAAATCAAAAGGAAATTAATAAAAATACAATAAACATACAAAAATAGAACTACTATGTACAATGTAAACAGAAGAAGTACTGCATAACAGTATTGCACATATCCATATAAATCGAAAAATCAAAGAAAGACTTCTGCACACATTGTTTATTACATATTACAAACATTTTATACAAATTGCACATGCAGTTACACAACTTGTATCTTTATGTTGCACATTTATAATATTGCATGGAGTATTTCTACATTGTATCTTATTTATTCTAGATTCTGTTTCTTTCATATTATTAATGTTATTTATATTTCCTATATTGCGCTGCAACTGCCTTGTACTGCTGTGTCAATTTGGATTTCTTCAATATTTTCTTTAATTTAAATTACACTATTAAACCTATCATCCTTTTCATCATAACATCTCTGACATTTGTGTAGTTACGTGTTTTCTTGGTTCCAACTACAGCTCAGTTGAATCAAAATATAACAAAGCTGTATTCTTCAACATAAAAGTATCACGTTATAACTCAAACCCTTTTCATTCCATCTTCACATTAAATGACAAACAGGAAGTATATTCATTTATCTGTGTCAGCAGAGTTTAGAACGTTCTGTGACCACTGTAAGTGATATGTGATATGAGCTTGCACCTGATATGCCCGACACATTAGCCAGATAATAGCTCAAAACAGGCCCCTCACCTTCACTGGAAAGGCATTGTGGTACCACACAGTAATGCAACCTCTTAGAAAGACTACACTATAGGCCATTCACTGTATATTTGTATATTCATAGCAACAGCATTTGTTTGAAATGATAAGATCATGCTTGGGCTTGCATTTGCCTAATTTGAATGGTCATATAATTATTTTCACTTTCTCTTGTGTTATTCAGAAAACAGCACATGTGAAATCATCATGGTATTCTCGAACATGTAACATTAAACCCCCCCCCATTAGGCCTAAATACAGTTTATTTTAAGTCACAACACCCACATGATTGACTTCCACTTTGTACTCTTAGAAAAATCCGACACGTCTTTTTACAAATTGACTCAACAGTTCAAGGGAGCAGTGCAAACAAACAAATCCTCCCACGCATGTGTTTTATATAGACGACCTTGGAACGGAATAGACAAGGGCATTATCATGTCTGATGCTGGTTGAAGGCACCGAAAGAAGTCAAGTCTTGTTCATCTTGTGCAAAATTGAGACTCATATTGTTCTAAATAGTTCATATGGGAGAACTACAGTTAATTTAAACATGCAAAGATATAGACAACCAGAATATGGCTGACACTTGTGACTGATGTTACCAGGCTCCTTGAAGTATCACTCATATGTTGGTCATGTCTAACACTGGGGGCGTGCTGGAAATCATTGGAATCGTGTGCTTGACTCATTTCAGAAGTATTATGTCCACTAATCAAACTATCCCAACTGATTGAATATTTGATTCATCAAAGGTGTGTAATGGAAATTTACTTAATAACTACTTACTTTACCCAATAACTACTTAGTTTATGCTTACAGCAGACATTTCCATAGGAAAAAGCTCGACATCAACCTTATGCATATAGCATATACACCCACTGTCTAGCATGTGACCCCATTGTCTAAACATGTGCTGCAGAAGTTGATCCTGAGGTCACTTGAATGCTATAGTGACCTTTGCTGCAGTCTGGTTGAAATGTGCTTGTGCTTTGTTCAAAGAACTCAGCTGACTGACAAGCCCCTTACCACACATAACCCTATTTCCTCTCCAACACAGAAAGGATGCAGCCTATAAATAACGCTTATAAAGACTATATGTCGTGACAGCATCCACCTTGCCTGTGTGATCCTTTCTGCAGAAAGCTTTTGCAAATAAACATACAAAGACAACTTGTCTCAGAACCTCGGTTATTGACCAATTTCCACCACTGGTGGTAAACTATTCAAATCAGTTCCCGATTTGCTCAGTTTGGTTGGTGGCCACCTAGAACTCGGGACCTGATGCGGCCGCGGGGCAGGGCGGTCGGGACCGGGCGAAACGGATCCGTGTTGGGTGCGTTTTGTGCACAATCAAAAATGCCCCGTATTCATTTCCTTCGTTATTTCATGCATGAGTGTTTCTTTGCCATATGTTTGAAATAAATGTATTTTATCATTTAATATGCAAAGTATTGATTAAATATCTTGTTTTTGATTACAAAACATTATTTTCCTTGTTCCTTTCTTATTTTATATACAAACGTAAACTTTGTATTTATACATCACTTTTACACACATTCTAGCCTTATAAATTACCACATTATATATTATCTCTGACACATCCCTATCAGAACATTTTGTTTTTTTAGGCTGTCATGTTTCATTTGAGTAAAACCACATTACTCAATTAAAGTATGAAGGAACTTTTTTGCAAAAGTGGTATTTAAGTATTCAAGTGTTCTTCCTATGGAACCAGGTACAGAAGTAAGAACTAACACAGATCTCACCAAACGGGTCTTTTATTAAGATGGAGGTGAACAAAGATTTTTGGGGCAGGAGTCACATTTATCACATTCTTGAGGAAGGGGTGCAGCCTGTCATATCCTTTTATTTTATTAAAACAAAATTCTTTAATACTAATAAAATTCAAACAGAAAGCCAGGTGCAAAAAAGAACAACAACGTCTCGTGGTTTTATATACTCATTCATGTTTCATATGATGTACATGGCAAAACAAGTTAAATATTTAAAAAAATCCAAAAATGTTTCAAGCTTCTACATGATCACTGAAACTTTAGCAATCCAAAAAGTTTGCAGCCATGAGCAGTTCCAGTGCAATCTCCGGGGCGATGGGGAATTCAGGGATTTCTGTGGAGCTGTTGGTGTAACGGACCTTGTAGGTGAAATACATGCACACCTTGGACAAGACATGGGACGGAATCTCCCTGAAGTTCACCTCATTGGTTTCATTCTCAGCAAACTGACCTGCAGATGGAGGGTTACAGAAGGTGTCATGAGAAGAAAGGGGGAAAAAAAACACAATGTTTTAAAAATCATACAATTGATGAAATACACATTTGTATAACCTGTCTGGGAAGTAGCTATTTAAACTGAATAATTCTGCAAGATACTTCCTACTAACATAAGACCATTGCAGGCATCAGCAAAACACTGGAAACAATCCTATATTTCCTTGTTTAATAGGAGGTAACACAGTGCCACCAGCTTAATAGGAGGTAACACAGTGCCACCAGCTGGACAGGCAAAATGAAACACCTATATAGTCATTATGATCTGAAACCATGGCCAACCCAACCCCTTACAAGTCTCAATCTAAATCAAGTTAGCATGCACAGAAACTCCACTGTACACGTTAGACTTTTGAAAGCATGAAAACACATTATAGTGAAGTGTCCAATTATTTTTGAACCACTTAAATCTGGGCACCATGTTTAAGGGGCTGCATCTACCAGATCTATATTGACTCTAAACCAATCTAATTAATGCAGGTTCTTGGCACCTTAAAGCATTACCCATTATCATATTAAACAATGCTCAGAGCCTGAACCCTGCTAGTGTTGACTGCATCTAAGCAGCACAGATGACGATAATGCTGCATGCTCTACGCGACAAAGGACGACTAGATGTGCTGAAAACTGGTACATTTTGGGGGGTTACTTAGTACACATAAAAAAAATCCCAAATGATAAGATTCCCTGTGAATTAACGTTACAAATAAATGATTACATTTACAAGACAGTTGATTCAGTTTTTCACATCACATGAATAGGTGTACTATTTATGTTTAAACCTGATGTCCCAATCCTCACCTGGCCCACTCAACATGGCTTTGATAGTCCCAGATGTCAAGGCATGTTCTCGTTTCACTATGAACTCGTGGCCATCTGAGGAGATCAGCTTCACATACATGGCGTCTGGCCCCTCACAGCCACCATAGGTTCTCTCTTCACCGTCTGTGAAGCAACAGAGACACAATATTGAACAGGTGCGAGCAAGACGCCTCAGTGTCACACACACACAAACACACACAGTTGTTAAAGAGACACATTTAGCAAATGACACATGTGATACTGAGCGATGGTGATGTGATCAGACATTTGATAAACTGGCAATCTAATTATAATTTTCTCAGAAGGTGCAAGATAAAATGACGTCAATCACTCACCCATCTTGTTCCTGGATTTATGTCAATCCTGAAAATGAACACAGGAAAATTACAAACCTTATTATCATCGAGGGCCATCAAGTATCTTGTGATTATTAACGTTACGCCAGATGGAGCAATTAGCTGGCCTAAATGAAGCTGTAGTTGAAATAAACATAGCTAGGCATTCATTAAGCTGTATTACTCAAATCAGACTACGACTGGGGTCATTTGATCCAGTGTCCGAACGGTTTTAGATTATTTTGCAGCCGTCGGCGTTAGCTTGCGTTGGCTAGCAAGCTAACGCCGTGCGAAACTATCGATGTTTTTTCTTTTGTCCGCCTTTCAGTGTTTACACCTCAACACACAAAGAGAACGACACACACAGACACACAACAGCGTGTACGCGAATCGTAACATCGTCTCTTACCACTCTGTTGAAGAATCTGGAGCGGAGATTGCTTTTCAGCTAAAGTTAGCCACCAGTCTATTGACACCCGGAACCGGTTTGTATGAACACCCCCGTTCCGCAGTAAATGTCTTCCGTGGAATTCCTCTCGCAGTGAGAACCGTTCCTCCTCACATTGGTTATATATTCAATTTTGTGCATGTGCGACAAAAACTGCGGGAGGAGTAGCGGGACGAAATTTATGGCAGAAGAATTAAGAATAATAATAAGTATAGGGAATAATAATATATGTGCGTGCATTAAAAATAATTAAAATTAAATGTCAGTGTTGACATAAAAATCAAGTTTGATGCTTTAAGTTTTCAGGGAGGCTAAAGGTTTTCCTAAAAAGAAAAAAAAAAGATTTAGATTTAGATTTAGATTTAGATTTAGATTTGGATTTGATTTGATTTGATTTGATATTAATCAACAAAACAAAACAAAAAAGTAAACAGCAAAGTAGGTGGAGCTTTTGAAACATGAACATTTACCCCCCTGCTGCCCAACATAGGTATCACTATATATTAAAGGGGGCAAATGTGTATTTTTTATGTTTATAAATAGTTGAGGTAACTTGTTAAATTCTTGTTGTAACTTGTCAAATACACTAGTTTATGGACCATTTTATAGAGATGATATTGTCCTATTAAGCCTGTAGGGGGCGTATTTGCTCCTGGTTCACTTTCCAGACTGTCACTTCTGCCTGTGATGAGTGAGAGCAGGTGCTGATTGGACATGACAGAGACTTTGTGAAGGCCCATAAATCTGGATTCAAGAGAGAATGAAACACACACACACACACACACACACACACAGTAGTCTCTGCACCATCTTAAGTTAATCAATCCCGCATGTGAGCATTATTTTGATCTCAAAACTTTGAAAGGACATGTTGTGATAGTTGCCTCGCAGTGACAACCGGAAGACTCACATTTTCTAAATTAGAATTAAGTTTGTTTTTCGATAACTTCTCTTCTACCCGGTAAAGGGGCGTCGTTCACAGCTCAGACCGTTGAGAAGAGGGCACACGCTGTAGTCACGGTCAGGTTCAGTTCTTTCATGTAGGAAAAGTGATGACTGTTGAAATGTGAGGCCACCAAATTGACGCGGCGATATCTGAGCTGTGACACACAGAGCCGATTACTGAGCGTGCCTGTAAATTGTGCCGTTTGACCCGGAGGTGCTCTCTGAAGGACTCTCATGCTCCTCATGGAAAATTGTTGTGGGTTTTTTGTGCCATTTTCTCCCCTTCACGCTGTTGCTCATTCACACAGAGATGTCAGGCATCCACCGCTGACTCACAGGTGGGACACAGGACACAGTTTTGTTTCAGACTTGTGCAAAGGTGACATCTGACTGTTTCTCTTCCGGTAATACCAAGTTTAGCACTGGTGCCAGTTGGGTTTCCAGAAAGTTCCTGTACAGCCTCCTGCCTGTGTTGCCTGTTGACACCCTCACACACACACACACACACACACACACACACACACACACACACACACACACACACACACACACACTCTCACACACACACAACCAAAAACAATCACTGACCTTCCAGTCCCCCATTACACCATTAGTGCTCATGATCAGAGCAGGCGGGTGACGGCAGACGCTTTGATGTTCCTCTGATACGACCCACCCCGCTGCAGCTGCTCTCAGCTCTATTTTGGGGAGGCTGCTGTGGGCCCTTAGAACGAGGCTTCCTTAACACACCCGCATACACGCACACTCAATATATGCAAACAAACTCGTTGTGCCAAGTGATATCATCCCCTCCTTAAACACATTGATTGTACACTTTCTCAGACCTCACTTTCTTGCACTCACACACACAACACAGAGTCGTATCTACATGTCTTGCATTGACTTACTTTGATTTCCGGGAGACTCTAACTTTAACCATAGTTAGAAATTGCCTAACCCTAATCTTAGCCCAACCCTAACCTGAACCTAACTTTAACCTAACCCTAACCCTAACCCTAACCCTGACCTGAACCTAAACCTAACCCTAACCTGAACCTAACCTTAGCCTGAACCTGAACCTAACCTTAAAATGTTCACATTGGAATTTAAGGATTTTCCTTATGGGGACTTATTTTCTGTCCCCAAGGAAGACAAGTCCCCATAATGTCAACTGTGTAAACAGACTCTGGTCTCTACTATAGGAGTAATACACACACACTTGCTGGAAAAGATACTTGTCAATCTTAATCATTTTTAATGGAACTAAGTGTTTGTGTTTGTTTGGCATCTTATGCGTTCACATGTGCTGCACTCTTTACATTTACATTCTATATGTGCAGGCACAGTTGTGTTTACTTGGTTCAAACATGCTTTATGCATCCAGTCAATATCTTACATTTCATCATTAAACATAAAAAGTTCTGTAAAGGTGTGGCACGATTTGGTCTGTTAAGTAGACCATGTCCCACAATAACTCCACCAGCAGATATCCACTTCCTAAGCACCAGTTTCGAAATGTCAACACACAGGATCATGTGTGATTAGTACAATGGCTTTGTCAGAAAGGCCCTGAGTGAAACCAGGTCACAGTTTTAGTCATGATAGGGAGAGATGGGGGAGGAATTTCTTTCGGCATTTCTCCTCTGAAAAGAGGGTAAGGCTTGTCACAATCAATCCGAGGGTATTGTCCCTTCTGCCTGCAGCGAGTTCCGGCGCCCTGCGATTCCTATGTCGACTCATCACATGTCACAAAGGACTCTGGTGAAATAATGATATGTCACATCATGTAAAATAAATATCAATTTCCAATGATGTTAAAGTAAACCAAAATGTATTTGGTCAATGTGGCCGCCTCAACAAGACAATTAGCATGGCTACTACAAGAACAACAACGTATCAATATTATGATCATAAACATGATCGTGAACATTGAACATCTGAAAAGTTCTTGATACATTTTTTTATTCACAAAAGAATAATATTTCTTGACCTTACTCTACATAAAAAATGCTTCAAATGGAATAAGAGACATTGAAATGGATTTGACATTCTTTTACTTTAATAGCTTGAGGCTAATTGTCTGAACAGTGTTGACTCAAACTTTCATCATAATTCACATGTCACCAGATATGCAGGACACGAAAAGTCCCGTGTATAAACTGCACATAAGTGAAATGACTTGCGTGTTTATTATTTTAGTCGTCCACGTCACGTGCTTGCCTGAAGAAAAAAAACAAACATCAGCGTATGACAAAAATAGAAAAGTGCTGCGTGTTTAAATTATAAGTCAGAGATAATAGTTTACTTTAGATGACAGAGTGATAGGTTTACAGCTTTATAACTGAGATTTGTTAGTGTAAATAGAACAGATGAAGTGATGCTAAGCTAAGCTAGCTATGCCAGGCATGGAAAGGGGATCCACTTAATACTGATGTCTTAGCAACAGTTTTGAAAAACGCTGGCCACTGATATCCCCTCACTGCTTACGAGCCTTAATCCAATTTTAGAAGCACAACCGAGCTGCATTTTAGACACAAGGTGGAGGCCTGGACTCAGAGCGGGGAAGTTAAATGTGCACTTCAAAACACTTTACAGCAGATTCAAAAAACACAGTTGATAAATAATTGATGATGTAAAACTTAGCTGTAATAATATACAATGATATATAATTACATCTATATATATATATATAAACACACATAAAAAAACAATGAGTTATGAAGTATTTGTGTGTAAAAGAATTATATAGATTTTACACACACAAAAATCATTTCTGTCATACCATTCCACTTATTCATATCTTAATGGAAAATACAAACAGACTTTCTTCAGAAACAAATATTGAATTACCTGATATTAAAATGGGAAATTGAATTGAGAATTATTGAAATAATTTACAAATGAATATATGATCCATCTATAAATAGGTTAAATTAAACAGAGGTTTGTAAAAAAACATAAAAAATATGTAAATGGTCACAAGGAAATGAAGTTTTTAAAGAGAAATAAATCACTGCATACACAAACTGAAGTATTTTTAATCAAACATGTGAAAGGTCAACTCCCATGTCATCTGCCTTTCCATTTTCCTGCTAATTTTTTCACCCATTTAAATATCAGTAAATGAAACACTTAATAGCTCAGTTAATACATTCACTTGTCAAACCATTTACCTGTTTTTATTGTCCAATAACATGAAATAATTGAATGTATAATAACCATTTCCATCACTTCTTAATGATGCATCTCTAAATCGTGTTTTTCTCTTCTGGCAAAATCCTGCTGGCGTCCTGAAGTCCTCCTGAAGTGAATCGACATCGGCTCTGACGGCGCTGCCACGTTTTCTGAACATCAGCAAAATCAGCATTGATCCTTCACCCTGGTCAAAGTTGTATCTGTCACTGGAATTTGTCAAATGGAGTCTAAGAAGGTAGATACACTTATAAGGTTTGGGTTTATATTTGTCCAGGACTGCTTGTGCAACCAAATCTTGTCCAGCGTGCTTTTCCATATCAGAATAGTAACAGAGATATTCTATACTATTACTGACAAGTTCGGCTTCACATAGTGAGTTTTAGGTGCCAGGTTTATACACTATCCAGAATATTTTGTTCCAACGGCATTATGGCACCTGGTAATTTTAAAACTGCAGGATAAACATGTCTAATACAGGCCTCGTTTATATGTTTCTATATTAAGTTTTTGTTTTTGTTTTTTTCTTCTCGCCCAAGCAGACAAACAAAAATGTTAGAATGAAACTGTGAGATGAGCAGCCTGCGTGTTCCGTGGTGTCTGCTGGCGTCGGGGCAGGGGGCACGGCAAGTGCATGACATGGCGTTGCTGATTGCTGGCAGGTGCCGCCTCTGGTGTAACTCGACACTAATCCACGACTGATCAGCAGTGGAAACGGTACAAACTGACCCAAGACAAACCGGGGCACCTGCCTGCGCCCGCATCGCTCATGTGAGACCCCGACCAAGACCCTTTGATTTCATGCCTGGTCTTTTACCCCCGGATCTCATTATGAGAAGGTCACCGTGAGGCCACCGCATGGGGGGGGGGGGGGGGGGGGACAAACCATCACAGATACATAGAAGTGAACATGAGACTGGAATTTCAAACATTCCGGGGAGACAAGTGAAAATCCTTGCATCCATCAGTTCAAATCCAAGTGTAGATTTGTTGTCAGTGCAACTGTATGTTGCATAATGATGGGCTTTGTGGAATAATGTTGTGCAGCATAATATGAGTATTATGTTTCTTACATCCGCCAAGGAGGTTCTGTGTTTGTCTGCATTGTTTGTTTGTGAGCAGGATTACGCAAAAATGACTCACTCAATTTCCATGCGATTTTGTTGAGGGGGTCAGGGATGACCCAAGATAGAATCCATACAATTTTGTTGTGGATCCAGATCAGGGGGCAGATGTTTCGTGGACTGATATTTATAGAGTGTGCCTCTACTGAATGCCATTCTAGTTAAGTATGTATTAATTTGATTGGTTGAACAAAAACATCAATGCATCAAATGAAGATTCCTGGTGGTGAAGTCTCTGGTGAAAAAGCCAAAAATACCATAAATAAACAAACTTTAATTTAACAAGGCATAACATCTTTATTGTTATACACATAACTTGATCTCCAAAGACTTTGCACAAATCAGTGGGGTAACATGAACCTTGAGATATCAAAAGTCTCCTGCAGTTCCTCGTTATGTCCTCAAATACTCAAACAAGTACATCTGCCTTTCATATCCCCATAATGGTACATACAGTACAACCAATTAGAGATAAAAGTACTTTTTTTCCACTGTCAAACATTATCATATGTGCATTTACGTTACCAATTACAAACAAGTTATATCCATTTTCAAAATACAGGTGTGCAAATTGTTAGAAAAATACCAACTCATACCAGATTCTGGATTGTGCTCTGTAAAAATCCTTACAAATAGTATATAATAATCTATATATAAATGTCTCCGACATGCAATGTTGCATTTCAAAAAAATATCCCCCATAAACAGGCTGTTGTGTTAAACCCTCTGAAACTCCAGTCCTCACGATGCTCGTGTGAAGACGTGGAAAACAAAGAAAAGGAGGGCGAAGAAGGGCGAAGAATTAGATGTTCAGTCATTTGTTTTCTTGGTCTGCTTTTATTGTATAGATTTCAGTAGTTTTCTGGTAGTTATATATTGACAGTTTGCAGACATCTAACTGGCTGAAGCATCCTCCGAAATATACCGTGCTGCTCGTTTCGTAACAGAAAATAATCTACTGTCGTCGAGTCAAACTTCAAAACTGTACTGCAGCAAAGACACCCACAGCCATATTAAAGCCCTTTTTTATGATTACCAGTGTTCACAAACACGTCATTTGTACAATGAATAAATAATTAATCTTGGTAGTGATGACAAGTAAATGTCAAGCATGTAAATAACCACTTTTTTTTTTTTTTAAATCAAAGAAACTCATGCCATACCCGCAACAAAGACTAAACAGCTACGATGAAGCGAGTTAAAAAGCACGATGGAGGTGATGACAACAGTCAGAGTGTCCCCCCCACAACACAACAAAGTTAAGACAAGGATGGCATCTCTCTCCCTCCCGTGTTTCCTCATCTTTTTTCCGAGGTAAACAGTCGTACTGTTAAAGACTTTTTATCTTATTTTTTTTTTATTTTTTATTTTTAAAAGGCATCTCTCCTTCTCCCTGCTGCCACATTCCCCATGGCCTCAACCTGAATAAATTCACCTTCAACCATCCACAAGACTGCCCTGATCCAGTCTCATCAGCGTGTAAGCACTGCCGGGCCCACAGAAGCGGTTGCGTGAATAAAATGCATCTATTGTTATATAAAACAATGAAAGCAAAGAAAAGAATGAAGGAATTCAAGCAAAAAATGGTCTTGGCATGAAATAATTTTCCTTCTGATTCAATAAATAACATAAGACATTTGCTACTTCAATCTCAACCTCCCGTCTAAACACAATGCCAGCTGGTAATCAACACTTTGTCCAGTCAGGCATATTCAAATTGACTAAATAAATGGAACATAGCATTTTTTTTATATGGGTACAACCCTCTGTTTTGGCAAAATATAGTAGCTTTACTTTGAAAAAATAAAACATATTGCACGTTCAGTAACACGAATGTGTAATGTCAAATTACAACTAGAACTTTTTAAAAACAAAAAAGGGAAAATCAATTTATTCACTCATTCTTAGATGAGAAATTTTCAACTACAAGCGTTTATGACTGCAGGTAACCAACATTCAGAGAACCACGATGAACGAAAGAAGAAGCTACAAGAGAACAGAAAACAAACAAATGTTAAAACTGTACCATGCACGGGGAGTGTTTTCAAAGCAGTGTATCCTGGGTAACAATGGACGGAGCTCCAGAAAGCTGCGGTAATAATTGGGTTAACCGAGTAAGACTGGCTAGTGACCGTGCTAGCACCGACTGCTGGAGGCGGCCGTGCCCAGTTTTCTGTTGCAAGAGTGGTGTGAAGCCCAGAAAACGCTCCGAACACCCGAGCATGCTCCCGCTGCGACTGTCCTCATTGCCCCCCCCCCTCCTGTCGGCGGGCTCACATCTCCCCATCAAAACGTCAGATGGCAAAATAGAAAGGCAGCTGTTTGCTCCCGTCATCTAAAAGTGCATCTCCACACTCTTCTCCTCCAGCAAAGTCCGTCGGCCCACCGCTACCTCTGCCATGGCAGTGGGCCACAGAGACCAGTGCTTGGATCAGCACACGAGTGGGTTTCAATTACTTCTTTTTTCAGACTGTGTATGTTTGGTTGCATTTTTTAACTTTTTTTTTTTTTTAAATCTCACTAGACACAACATTTCACCTCAGCTTTTAGAGAAGCCAAAGGAGTGCTAATTCACAGGGCTGGCCCTGAAGAAGGCCCATGGCAGGTCGGTGTTAGCGCTGCCTTCCTCCTGATTCTCTTCGGTGTCACGCTGATTCCCAAACACCTACGGCCGCCCCCGTGTCTCACTGGCGCCATTTTCATTTTTCAAGGCCGGCGATGCAACCGTACCGGTTGCCATGGCTTTACTGCAACATAGAAGATCATTTTGGATTTAATTGGCTGCTTTGCACTTGTCAGACACACATTGTGACACAAGACTTGAGTAAAAACACATCAAAATGACAAAAGCCCATTCTTTATAGAAAATAAAGGAACTTACCAGAGAAACAGCATCATCATGTCAGAAAATGGACAAATATAATTGCAAGGCCAATATTCAACAGCATTACCATAGCAACAAGGATCGAGTTAGGACCCTGCAAAACATGACATTATGATAAAGATCAGACATCACAGAACAATCTACAACAACAACATCCGCTCTGTGCTGCAGGTGTCTGTTTAAATAATAAACTGATAATTCACTGTTTGAACGAAAGAGGAAATTAATACAACTCTACTATCGTCACGGTAACGAGCTGGAGGCAATACCCTGTTAGCTTAGCTTAGCACAAAGACCATTAAAAGGGTTTGGCTCTGTCAAAAAAAATCCATTGAGAGTAGAATCCTATAAATAGCGCAGCAGTTTCTCACTAATAACAAAAACAAATCAATGTTTTACACATTTGGATTTTATCAATTTTAAAAACATAATGTGTTGATGGCTGAGTTATGGACATGCTGGCAGGCAGATATGTTCTGTACAGATGGGAGTGATTTCCAGCCCTTGACCACCTAAAATGCACATAAGCAACTTTCCTAAAATATATATCTCTTCTCCAGAAACCTTTTTCCCCGTGATACTTACTGTTCCTTCGCCGTTTTCTGCAATCTCCATACTGGCTTTCTTTGTGTCTGCGAGGCTCTTTGGCTTTAGGGAATCCTGCTTCCTGAGTTTCGGGTCGCTCTTGCTCTCCCGTATGGAGGCCGGCTTAGGAGTAGGGGTGCTATAGGACTTGGGGGGTTGTGGGGGCATACGTGCCAGGGTCAGGGCACTAGGCTCTTCCTCGACATCCTCCTCAGGGTCCGGGGGACGAGGCATCCTTGTAGGGGTCTTGACATAGTAACTGTGGTACTCAGTGTGGAGCTGCCCGTTGACTGGAATTGCAGGGGGCTGTGGAGGAGGAGCCGAGGCCGGGGTGGGCTGCTGAACCTTAGCGGGTTTAGGTGGAGCCTCGATGTGGACGTGAGAACTTTTGGGGCCATCGGTGACGGACAGCCTCTCCTCTTTACTCAGCTTTCTGCCAGACCGCTCATCCTTGCTGGTCTTCTGACTTGACTTCTCCTCTTTGCTGGTTTTGCGGGACGGTTTCTCCTCTTTGCTGGTTTTGCGGCTCGTGCTGTTGGAGGTGCTGTGACCTTTTTTCTTGCTGGAGTGGGGCGAGGGGGGAGGTGTGCCTCCTGCACTGGTCACAGGGGAGTGGGGAGGAGTCGTACCTTTGCGGTAGAAGTGAGGAGAATCTTTCGTGGCGTTCTCCTTCTTTTCAACAGGGACCTCTTTAATCTCCACGGGCTCCTTTGACTGTTGTTTTACGTAGTCAGGACCTGCAGAGGTGACAGAGGTGACACACATTAACGCCACAGATAATCCACTTATACACCAGGACTAGAGTGGGGAGAACCAACCTGAGCAAATATTAAGCTTACATGTATATTAACTGCATCAGGCTTCGGTCTGGTTAAGACACAAAAAATTAATGTCTATCGGGTTTCGAGTCAGGCTTGGTTATTTTTCTCTCTGGTTCAAACGGGTTCGGAGAGAACAAGGCAGCCCGAGCAGCACTCGAACCTGAACACCTGCACCACTCTGCTTCTCATGTTTTCTCAATTTAAGTCACATGATTATAATTCATTATTTTCATGTGTCATGATCCAGCCTGGTTCACCGTCTCTACGCTAAGATAACCAGCCATGCGCTACAGCGTCATATCAAAACATATTTGAAAAATATATTTTTTCTACTTGGCATTTGACAAAAAAGTATTTCCCCAAAGGTCTAATCTTTTTGGTTTTTGGAACTACCTTCAAAACAGAGGTAAGTGTTTTGGAATAATGTTGTGGGTTTTTTCAAGTATCAGCATATTTAGCTCTGTAACTCAAATGTAATGAATAAAACACGAGAGGCACAAACTAGCGCTACCACCTGGTTCACAACATGTAGGCCCATCATTATTTAAGTGCCCTGAAACGAGAGGTTCAGACATAGTTCAATGAGGACAAATGATGTTACCAAACCCCGAAACCATGCTAATGCTATTCTGAAATGTCTTATCAAGCTACTGGATATACTGCGAGCTAGATTTAAACTAAATCTGGCCCTCAGCGCTCTCAAATAAAATATTCATGAATCAACATTATATATGCAATCATTCCTCCTTTGGTCCTCTGCAAAGACTAAAGGAGGGAGGGAGACAGCGAGAAATAGATGATTAATGCGGAGTCACAAACAGCGTTTCACAAAGGAAGCCTCCTCTGCAGGCTCATCCTTATCAACGCAGCATCCGACCAACATGGCTGCACAGATAAAACGTCAACCTGAGGAGCAAGGATGCGTCTTTTTGTCTGGGGAGGCTCATTCTGCTGGATTCGTCTTCACTGTCTCTCAGTTTATGCGACTGAGATTCTGTTGGTGTTTCATTATGGACATCATGCAGGGCTCTAATGTCTGAACAATACAGTCCGCATCTGAATGTAAATGTCTTTTTCGCATGTGAGAAAAAAGAATATACACTTTATCCGCCCCTTTGTTCTGTAGTGAATTAATATTTATTGGAGACATCAGGCTCTTTGTTTGCCTGTTGTTTTTCTTCACTTTGCCTAAATTAGATGGTGTCAGAGTGACTAAGACAGGGACAATGCTGCTTTGTTTGAAGTGCATCAGATGGTACGAGCAGGAGAGGATCCTCGGCCTCTCATATAGCCAACTGAATTGAATTAGCAAATACTAATCCAAAAATTATTGACAAAACATTTGATTCTGTATATGTTGAGGGAATGATTTTGAGCACAGATTACAGAGCTCTCAGAGTAAAATACTATTCCAGGTTGGCGCATTCAGTATTTGTTGAGTCACTGGGTTGGGAAAAGGGTTCATGTGCGAGATCAATCCCACGGATTTGCGAGACCTCTCTCGTAGCGCACGCCGCCTATTAGGATCGCGCGCTGTAATTCAAAGGAAAATAATTAATATTGATTTAGATTTCACACTCATCATTTCTAAGAGCAATTATGCAAACATCGAATCCAGGAGGGGACAAGTGCATCTAACCCCACACCAGCGTAAACGGCCTGACCGCGTAATCTTTCGGGGCCTCGGTACGCGTAAGCCCAAAGTATTTTTCAGCCGCATGGCATTCCTAATTTGTTTCATAACTGCCACGACCAATAAGACCCACTACAAAGACATGGGGGGACATTTGGACATCTGCGGGGCTTAATGTATCTGCCGAGCTTAATTTCACACCATAACTCAATAAGAGTCGGGGCTTCGTGGGCGGGCCCAGCGCAGTTTCGCTGTGTTTGTGGACGGATTCCTGCAGGGGGTTCCAAGCATTTTCTGAATGGTTCTCTCCCAGTCTCTCTCTCACACACACACACACACACACACACACACACAGGACTTCCACCACAGACATGTTAAATCCCCCAAACCCCGCCAGAATCCACATAGACAAATTAGAGTGATTTCATAATTTCATTAACGAAACTGAAGGGGCAAAATTACATTTTCTGAAAATGGAACATTCCACAGGATATTATTGGAACTTTTGCGTGGTTGTTTTGCAGATATGTGAGCATGTGTGGATCCTCTTGAGGAGACTGAGTGAAGATTTATTAGACGTACTCTACCGAGGAATCCTGTTAGGTCAGCTGGAACATGTACTGGGACTCAATTACCCAAATAGCTGTGGTGTTTCTTTCATCTGAGCATTGAGTCTGCAGCCTTCCAAAGAGGGCCACTAAAATAGGCCATGGGTGGTATGACCAAGACAAAAATAATTGATGCAAACTCAAATAAGAACAAATAAAAAAATGCAATACGGCATTTATTGAAATGTCGCTTTGTCGAATTCCAATTATGTGTATAAAACAATATTATTATCGTTATCAATACAAGCTTAGCAGTACTCTCATCATTGTCTATTTG
Organism: Hippoglossus hippoglossus; assembly: GCF_009819705.1. Taxonomy (NCBI): domain Eukaryota; kingdom Metazoa; phylum Chordata; class Actinopteri; order Pleuronectiformes; family Pleuronectidae; genus Hippoglossus; species Hippoglossus hippoglossus. The sequence goes on along the minus strand of NC_047170.1, from coordinate 11,039,407 downwards.
AGATTATTAGAATACAGGGTTCTGTTTATGCTGCAGGTTGCCAGTTCTGTTCATGTTAATCAATAGCATATTTTCTGCTCCGGTGCACTCTGAGCAACACACACACACACACACGGTCATATACTCACACTAAACATGACGGGTCGGCTGTTTAAGACCCAGTCTAACACCAGATGACCTTAATATGAGATAAACAGCAGTAACATGAGGGGGGGCTTCAATGAGACCTGAATATGTGTGTGTATGCGTGGATGTGCGTGTGTGTGTGCGTATAGGAGGAAGAAGTACAGTATCACACATCTGCTGCCACTGTACATCAGTCTGGATTCAGTCTTGGCCCCAAAGTTCATGGGTCTTGCAGCATCTCTGGCCCAGTAGGAAATATATATCTGTCGCCATTTAAATCTTATTTTTTCATGAAGAGCTGACAATCAAACACTGACCCGAGGCGTCTGTTGCTGCTTTGCCTTTACATACTCGTCAGATGCACGGAGCAGGACAGAAATATATACTTCCTACGGCAAAGGGTTTGCACAAGTGTTTCACTGAGTCTATATGTCACATATAATTAATTGCAAGTGGTAGTGAAAAGCATTTGCATTTCATATTCTAGTCTCAGCGTGTTCTCTACACTTTTTATATTTAAGATTCATAACTCGATTTGTAGCTTTTTAGATTTTCTCTTACTTCCTCCTACTCACACTGGTAGATGGGGGGGGGGGGGGGGGGGGGCTGTCATTGTTTTCCCAGATTACATCCATCACTGTAGCACGCACAGAAACTCAATACACACACTAAATAAACACACGTGCAAATAAACTATCATCTGTGCAATCGTTGTCTTCCTGTTCTTTGTTTCTAAGTGGCCACATGCAAAGACAAACATGGAAGGCCTCACATGAACTGACGTGTAATTGATAGAGACACGGCTCGCTGGAAGACGCTGAGTCAAATCCGGATGAGGAAACATCAGCAAACACCACAGAGTTTTTCCACCACACACAAATGTGACATATAATAGATAAGGACACATTCGCATTTTTGGGAGTAGGCGCCATGTTTAAAACAAAATGTGAAATATTTTTAAACAAAAGCTTTGTCTTTCACACTAGTTTTCACATACAGCACAAAAAGAGACACTTTCTCACGTCCCACATTCTCTTGTGTTACTTTAAAGACACTGAACTGAACTCTGGACATTTTCCTGAGATTATCCAGAGGGACTGAACGTAAATGTCTAGGTCAGTTGCTTCAGACATTTGCCGGAACTTTTCCTGCCAGGCCCCTGGTAAAATGTCGGGAAACGTGAGCCCATGTGAGATGAGGTGGGTGTGTTATCAAAACTGATAAAAAAAAAAAATCTCAGGATGAAAATGAGGTGCCACGCACGTAGAAGTCAACTTGGAAAGACAACAAGATTCTACGCTGGTGTCCAGAAAATGTCCAGAACATTTTCGAGTTCATGTCTGAAAATGGCTTCACATTTTCTTCTCTTCGTGCAGTGTGACCTTCGAAGTTACTTCACTTAATTACATTTTTAAAACAATGACAATTTCAACAAGATGAAAATGACTTTTGAAATCTGTCAGGGATCTGATTAGCAGTTTCTTCACATCATTTATATTCTTTATCCTTGAAAGTAATGAGACGTTTTAAAATAACTCTTCACAGGCTCCAAACGTATTCCTCGAACACCTGCTGCTGTGAATATAAAGCAGCACCTGCTCGTGTCTGGCTCTCAGCCCTGACAGGTCCGGGCTTTTATGGTTCCACCTGGTCTCAGTGTACCTTGACTGGGTCAAACAGGGCGGGACGGCATCCTTCCCCCCCCCCCCCCCCCCCCCCCTTCTCCAGTCACCGACTGAAGGAAGGGACAGCTGCTCTCCGACAGCCCCGGTGAGCGTGGGGGCCGAGCTCCTCTCAGTGCGTAAGGATTTCAGCTATGTCTCCATTAGACCCCGGCGAGCACACATCAGCCCCAAATATAGCCCAATTAACGTCACGGCCACAGGCCACGCCCAGCTAGCCCTCGCTGCTGCCCCTCCAGGGTGCTGTGTGTGAACCAATCATAAAGGTCAGGGTCCCGTTCCCTGTGACCCCGTCTTTCCTTTTGAAGTGTACACTCCCAATCTGGGTGATAATCTGCTATGAGTCTGAAATGCCAATTACAAACAACAAGGGGTTTAGACTCCTGGTTGTTACCCCGGAGGACTTGTTAGAAGCGGAGGGAAGGAGGTACGTGAGAACATTTCCACCGTGGACGTGGACGCTGAGGAAGCGACGCAGATTAGTCTGGGAAAGTCACACAGATTCCCTGTAATGCTGGGATTGACTTTGACATTCAGACAGACAAGGTGATCAGCAAAGAACAAACTTGATTCTACATCACTTAATTCAGTTTTTTTTCACACTACACTGTCCGTTTCTCTCCCTCAGTGATGAGCTTGCCAGGAAGCGGCAAATAGGGGAATGTGTTTACACTCAAACATGATCTAACCTGCCACAGGACAAACAGAGAACCAGCAATAAACACACAAAGTAGGCCAACCTGGATTTCCCAGACTGCTCTTACTGCTTCTCCTGTAATAATCTCATTTACATAGTACAAAACAAAGACTTCCATAAACTAAAAATAAGATTATATGTGGAATACATTAAATGGAAAATAGATTTGGCTTATTACAGGTGCCTGTCTGGCTCACCTAGGCTTACCAGACACATGCTTACATAACTGCAACGTTAAAACGCTGCGGCTCAGATATCGCCCCGCGCCCCACATTATTATGACATCGTCCACTCTCTCATTCATGATCCGACTTATAAGGCAAGAACACTCTCCACGCAGACTTGTGAACGTGGAGATCACCCGGCCTGCCAAGCATGACCACTGTTTTCCACAACACAAACAAGCCGCAGGATGTCTCTGGCCCCGGGGCGCGCCATTTCTCTGGCTTAGTGGAGGGACATGCTTGAATGGGGTCCCATTGTCAATCTATTTGTCACCCACTATTTTGTGGTGGCCTTTGGCGAGGACCCAAGGTCGATTAGCTCACAGGACTAAATATAATACACGCAGTTGAAGAGGAAAGGCTAGTATACCTCTTACATGGCAAATGAAAATAAACAAAAACCGTATGATTTAAGCTTTTGAGTAATATTAATGGGGTCTATATCCTAATAACAACTTTTACACAGTTTGAAGTTAATTCAAATGATTTTTTAAATGAGCCTAATCTGGTTTGTCGATGATTGCCTGACTGTTGTCTGGAGGTTTTTTGCAGGGACAAATTCTCCTAAAGTCATATGTGAACATAATAAAGAGCGATGCAACAAAACATGATCTCAATCTGTAAATTCAAGAAAATGTTTTGACCCAGAATGGAAACTAGAATGCCGTGCAGCCTGCCAAAGTCTAATAGTCTCTGTAAATTCAATCAAGCTGCACCAAGTTACACATACTCATAGATATCGGTCCCCTAAACATGCCTGAATATTATCATCAAGACCCATGAATTATTCATTACATTACATTTCATTTAGCTGATGCTTTTATCCAAAGCGACTCACAATAAGTGCATTCAACCATGAGGGTACAAACCCAGAACAACAAGAATCCCTGGGAAATCCGCGAAAATGACGAAAAATGTCCTTTCTCACAATGTTAAAGATCTTAAAAATCCTGGATCCGTCCTTTTGTCCAGATCCATACCAAAAAGGTTCAGTCTTCCCTGAAAAATACTGCATCCGTCCACCATGTTTCGTGGCAATCCATTTAGTGTTTTTTGCATAATGCTGCTAACTAATAAGCAAACGCAGAAAAAAACATAACCTCCTCGGCGGAGGTAAAAATAAATCAATGCACGATCAAAAAAACCTTTTTAATTGTTCCTATAGTCTGATGTTGACCTTAGGTTCCACCTCTGACCCCAACTGGTGAAATGCTCTTGAACCAAAAAGGATCTCACACTATCTATGCAGTATGATATGCACAGCATTTCCTTTTAAAACTCAGCTTACCTAGTAAATGAACTACACAGAGTTGAGTCGTAAGCCCACGCTGACCTGCTGCATAGTATGGCAGAGTGCCTGCTGAAGCTGCAGGCACAAGAAAGCTGAGAACTGCTCGGTATCAAGAGCAGGAGCCCTTTCCTTCTCCGCCCCTCACATACCTGTAAGCCATTTCCAAGTTTGATATGATAGGAAAAAAGACACCTATAAAAAAACAACATCTTGCTTCCCCCTTTTTTTTTGGCAGAATTTATGGTTGCAAATTTTAGCGAGTATTTCCGAGCTGTTACAACCGGCCTTTGACAGCTAAGACAAGGCTCCTATCCAGAATACAGTAGTCAGCTTCCAGCTTTGTCTCTGCGCAAACACAGTCCTCCATTGTGGTGTTAGATATCATGCTCAGTATCTCTTGTCTTCGGCCCCGCAACCACAAGACCCTCTGCTTTTGTACACGCAGAACAAGCTCATTACAGACTCCGAGCCAGCCTGTGTACACAGCTCTAAAACTGTGCAAACATTATTCATGCAATGTGCAGAACCTCTTAGCAGTTACCCATTTCCTAACAGCGTGGTCTGTTATGGGCAAATTGGTTGCTCGAGGATGCTGTAGCTAACAAAAAGGGAGTGGACATTAGACCGGCGTGGCTAGATAAATGCAGCACTGTTGGGGGTGAACCCCTCGTGAAGCCCCCCCCCCTCAAGGCCTCGTAGCAATGCATGCAAATTCATCTCTGGGTCAGTCATGTCCACAACGTCTGAAAACCTTGTGTAACATGCTTGCACGCAAATAAGGCCACTTGAAATAGTCAAAGGATTGTGTTTCACCGAGCGCAGTGGACTGAACTCCTCGACCCTTCAGTGCACCTGCAGTCTGAGCTACTGGGACAGTGGGAAAGTATGTGGGGAGAGTAACGTTACAGCTACTGGGAGAGCACATACTCATAGAAGCTTGTCCTTAAAGGTTACCTGGTTGGTAGAAGTTGGGGGAGAGCTCCCTGGCAACCGCCCTGGCAATTTCAGAGTCGTGCACAGCAGAGACAGCGGCCTGGTCCGCGGCTTCGCTTTTTGTCCTGGCATGGGCCGTTCTGCAGAAACACAAACGAGACAATATTCAAGTCACATAGAAGGTAGAATATAGGAGGATGGAAACCAGTGGGGTAGAATAAAACATAGAAACATACACATACAGTTTTATATAAGAACTCAGTGTAAAAGTTATATTTCTCTCTCTTGCTTTCTCCTCCTCCATCCCTCCCTTCCTCTCTGTCCTCATCTTTGGGCTGTAACACTCGGCCCATCCCTCCCCCTGTGCTTCTATCTCAAATCCAAATCCCGATTTTCCAAATGGAGCGCAGCCACATCCAAGCAAGACCTTAATCCAGTCTGGAGCACTGCAACTGCTGCTGGTCCACGAGGGAGCAGAGACCCAAAGGCCATGGAAACACATGTATCGTATCGTATATCATTGCATCGTAACGTATTGTATGCCAGTCAGGCTGATACTGTATAAAGCAAAAGAATATTGATAAACCTAAAAATCTAAAGGCAGTGCGAACTCTCACATACTCACTTCGGAAGGACTTTTAATTCCTAATCTATGACCGTCCATCTACAGTGAATAAAAATGTTGACACACCCACGCACCGAAATGGGCTTGGATTCACATCTGCTGAGCTATGCTGATGCTCAAAAAACGGAAAAGGCAGAAGAGTAATGTGTTTTGGGATCAATGTGAGCTTAGCGTTAGCACTGAGAGGCATTATGGGTGCGCACCATGGTGAGACAGACAGAGGCTGGGTGGTGACCTGCTTAGCAAATCCCTTGAAAACTCCACCAGGAGATGCGGACACATGCAAACACCAAAAAAATAGAGACCTGTGACCCCAGGACAACATGCCGCCGCTGCCTTCGAGGCCAAATCATGCAGTTACATGACATGCATCAGTTAAAGCCGGTGGATTAGTCACTTCATGTATGAGCAGATACTGAGACGACCGCAAAAACGCTCCAACAATACATGACGGTGCAGCGTGGACTGCCGGGATCCAGATGGGTTTGTCCGAGTATCACTGTAAGTATTGACAGCTGTGCCTCGTGCCCTGCTTAACCCCACTCATCCATCTTCCTCTCCCTCTTTCTTTCAGCATCCCTTCTCCCTTTCAATCAATGCCCCTGTTTTCTTTCCTTTTTCTTTTTTGTATCCTTCTTCATCCAGCTATTGACGTTGCATCACCTCATCCCCCTGCTCCCCCCCTCCCCTCCCTCTGTCTTTCTGTCTGAGTGACCCCAACGGACAGATGTCTCTATTTCCGACTGCTCCTCTGTCCTTGGACTCCGGGCCGCTCTTGTTTTTGATGGACTCGGACAGTGAGATATTAAAATGCATGAGGAGCCATATGCCGGCGGGAGAGAATGGACCGCTTTTCCTCTCCAGAAATAAGTTGCCGCCTCGACCTCAGCAGACAGAGGACACACTCAAGACTGTTTGCGGGACAGCAAAGTCTCTGGAAGACACTGACCAGCTGCAGATTTGAGAATTTAAAAACAGTCACAAGTACAACCCACACAATTCTTTGCTTCTTGACGTTAACTATTACAAACATGTAGGAGCTGACATTGAAGCATTCCAGTTACATCACACCACTGACATGTATACCGCAGACATCCACTTGCCACACATGCTACAACAAGGACGTACATGTGTCTATTTCTGAAATGTGTGAAATGGGCAGCCGAGTGAAAGGAGGCATGAATGAGTCATAAATGCGCACAGCGTGCACCGCAACGTATTCCGAGGATCTTAACAGTTCCCTTTAGGTGGAGCGGGCATTATGGAAGTCGAGGACAGAGTCAGGAAGCGACGTCGGCTGTTCCCAGACAGGATGTCTGGTGGTGGGAGGTGACAGGCGGAGAATGATGGGGGCAGAGGAGAGGTGTGACAGAGCAGTGGGACAAGAGGAGAGTGCAATGGAAGGCGAGAAAACATGGGCATGTGCATGGAGACTAAAGGGTTGGTTGGTTTTTCTTCCTGGCATCAGTAAATTCTATCTTGATGGCTTTTATCCAGCTATTGAGGAACGCTGGCATCTTCGGGTCCAGGTCCTGAGGGAAATATCACTAACTAGCTGCTGACTTTGTGCTGTTTGGCTGTTTGGCAGAATGGCCGACTACCAATGATCCCTATCACATTACAAGTAGTAACTTAATCTATTCTTAATAAAAAAAGATACTGATATTGGGTGATTATCCCACACAGTGGCATCAACACAACATGCTTTGACACAGAGACAAAATACATGCAAACACATTTTCTAATTATTGAATTATCTTAAAGACAGATTCAAGGTAAAATATCAACGATGTAAAAGCTCATAATCGACCTTTGGAAAAGTTCTATAACTCGTCAGAGATTCTGCAGCCTCCCTACTTGATGCCCATCTGCCTGAATATAAAGCAACACCTGTTCATGTCTAGTTTTGGGCTCTGCAGGGGCGCCGCTCCAAGAAAGTCAAGGTATTTGAATCTGTAAACGCACCTGCTGACGCACACAAACACACACACATGCACAACAGTTGGCAGAAATTTGGAAAAAAAGGAAGAAGGGAGCAGAGACTTTAAAGCAACTCCTTTTGGACTGAAGCGCCGTTTGAGAGATGAGATTGATGAAGGGCTGCTGAGATCCACGGCCGTTTCATTACTGAGACAAATGAATTGTGCGAAAAGTGTTGAGTCAGTTTGGCAGCGAGCGCGACTGATGCTCTTTCTCTCTGTGCAAAGTGTCCGTGTGTGTGTGTGTGTGTGTGTGTGTGTGTGTGTGTGTGTGTGTGTGTGTGTGTGTGTGTGTGTGTGTGTGTGTGTGTGCAAGTGTGTGTGTGTGTGTGTGCAAGTGTGTGTCTTTGAGATAGAGGATGATGGGGAGAGAAACAAAGAGGGAAGAGGAATGGAGATGAAAAGAGACAGAAGTGGAGAGAGAGACAGACAGAGAGAGAGAGAGAGAGAGAGAGAGAGAGAGAGAGAGAGAGAGAGAGAGAGAGACAGATTGCCCGGCTGAAGACTCCTGGATATTTAGAACTGCTGAGGTATGCATCTCGGCCTCTCTAATTTTACTGTAGGGTTAAATTTCAAACCCTGGCTCCCAAGTGGCACGGTGCATCCTCCTTTAAGGTTTGTCTCCCGCAGGATATACAGTTGGTGTGTATCTTTATTATGTGCCTGTTGTGTGTGTTGTGTGTGCAAATTCCCTTGAGTGGAGCCCTTGTCCATCACTCCCCAGGCTATGGCCTATTTGAGGAATGTCCCCTTCGCATATGCTGACACAGTTCCGCGCCCCTCCCTTCGCCTCTTGGTCCCCTCTTCTTCAATACCCCCTCTCCTTTCTCTTTTCCTCATCTCTCCATCTCACTGACCTATTCCCCCTCCCCCTCGGTCCAGGCGGGGTAATGCTGACTGGTACAGTATATAATAAGATAGAAGATGAACGGACCTCGTCCGCAGTAAACATCCGCACTCGACAAATTCACTTTTAAATCCATCACCCTCTTCATCATTCTCTTCATCACTTTTATCGGCCACGACCATGAGAGAACTACTACTATACAGCAAGGGTCATATTTCAAGAACATGCTCCATTTAGGCCGCTCCAGCTCTAAGTGCACAGATCTGCTTTGTGAGAGGATGTTATATATCAACAGAAATTACTGCCGTGCAGCTCGCCCAGACAGGCCAGCCAGGTCCAAAGCGGCGGCGCAGAAAATCACAGAAAGTCTGCACAAATTAGCACTTGTCCCTGCACACGTCTCTTATAGTCGTGCATGCCCTCGCTATTGAAAACCCAGCTGGTGCTAATTCAGGATTACTCGAGCGTGACTAACACTGTTAGCAGTTAGCTAAGACAGAGTCTGAAATTATTCAGGAATTATTCCTGGGCTGAGGTCTGGGCTGGGGCTGCAGCAAATTAGGCTTTAAATGGGAAACAGAGAGGCTGTTCTTACGAGATAAGTTAAGTCTATCCAGCAGACAGAGGTATGGTACTGTATAATGAGAATCTCAAGACAGGGTCATGTTAACTGATATATAATGCACTTTAAGCATTTTGCATGTCAGAACATCTGAGTGGTTTGACAGATTGGGGCTCTTATCCTTTCTATTCTATTAAACAGCTTTTGAATTTTGTCTAATCTTAACCTACAAAACCATAGGCTTTCTGGATGAGTCTCCTCATATTTCACAATAACATGAGAGCTTTGTTCAGTGTATAAACAACTTAACTTGGCAGAGTAGGCGAATACAAATAGACAGAGCACTGCAGCAGCATCAAAAAATACAGGTACAGGCACTTAAGTAAATGGAGCAGGGTGCGACGATGGAAAACACTGGCAAGTTCGAAAAGCACAAGGCAGAGTGCAGGGACATGGCTAAATAACAAATGTACTTGTCTGACTGCAGCAGAAAAAGAAATGATGGGGACACACTGAGGATTGCATTTAAAGACAAATCCTGCAGGTACACAATCAGTTGATTGTGTACCTGCAGGACAGTAGCTGGCAAACGTGTGTTCAACAAACACAAATAAGCAGTTTGTTAAGTGTTTGATATTGTAATGGAAAATGATCACTATACTATTATACTATCTTTGGTTATGTAAGTGCCAATGTGACCTTCAGCATTCAGACGTATACCTTATATAAAGATGGACGACATGACAGCTCCCCAAAAGTGAAGCCAAAGCTTATTGATCGCCCCCTGGTGGCTGGCTGCAGTATAGGCCATAAACCTTGCCTCCTCCATGTTACTAAATGGGACATGGACCAAACAGAAAAGTCAAAGCACTCATCAAATAAGTTTGAGTCAGCTCTTTTCACACTGATGTTTGTTTAAGTGAGTCACTCCTGTCTCCAAATGACATCAAAAGATGCGTGCAGGCATGAAAGTGCTATAAATCATCTAGTTGGTTACAAATTTGTGAAAACCATACTTTTAAATAATTTCATGCCTTGGAGTCATTTTCGATTTTGATTTATCGTGCAACAATGCATTCATCTTTTTTTTTCTGTTCACAAGGCTGTAGAGACAGATTGGAAACTCACTCAAACACAGACTTCATTTCTAGGAAGAAGAATGCGTGTAATTAATTTTGATTAAACAAGAGAAAAAAAACTCAATTGACATTCTGTGGATTACAAACAGAGCTGATCTCCCACCTGTGTTCTGAGACCTTCCTCCAAAAACACATGGTCACAGGTTTGTCTGACCCTGCATCAGGTTTTCAGGCTGTGAATACGTGGAAGTGCTTCTTACATCCCGACATGAATAAGCATACACAGAATTGCTGTTTTATTATAAACACTGTTCATTTTGTGGTATGTAACAAGCTCTTTTATCTTGAAGGTCTGATACGCTCTCGTCTGAGTGCTGATATGAATGCTCACGGCTGCGCTGAGAGAGCGACACACAATCCCTTGCTGAGATGATCCCTCTGGTTTTGGTGAAGGGCAATGGCAGGGATTCAGACCTCAGCTCTGCGCTCTTTGTGTCAACACTGCCGGTGAAACATGGCCACAGCTGATACAGCTAATGACACGAAGGGGGAGGGGTTAACGGTGTCTAAACCAACTAAACAACGCAGAAAATTGGGATTTAGATTTTACTGTCGCCTCAGTTTTTGTTTGTCACTGCTGGAAAAGAGGAAATAAGAGGGATGAGGAAAAAGCAACTAATAAAGCTAAGAAAATCCAACCATTATGGCTTCTAATAAGCCTATTTTAATATCGACACAAATATAATATTCAAATTATCTAACAAAAAACCCATAGAAGAAAAATAAGGACATGATTAGACCCCTGAGTAGTTTATTTTCTCTGAAGGCACTCAGTTCTTGCATGCAACTTAAATTTGATCAGATGAAGCATATTAGGGAATTTAAGTGCATGCAACTAACTTGTGTACTTTAAATAGATTGTAATGGGAATTAATGTAATTACTGGCAATCATGATTCCTTAATAAAGTCCATAGCTCAGTGCAGTGCACAACATCAGTGAATACAATGTTTCTGTTTTATGGATTAGCTACAAATCTATCTTTATGAAGAGATTAAATGGAAATGAAGATACGTATATATATATATATATATGATATCAGTGAGTTACATATGGTAAAGTATGATTGGTAATCAATATCTGAAATAGGAATCTCTATCAGTGCATCCCTTTTTTTTGGCACATTCGCCCAAAGCCCAAAGGTCAATTAAAATGAATAGAGAGCATCTGTGCTCGATTTAAATGTTAATCAGATATGTCAATTCTTGTTAATTCAGTTTCCATCAGTGGACCAGGTAACAAAGCAAAATTAGGGACGACATTACCTCTAAAAATGATCAATTAATTGGCAAAACTGAACTCAAGATGGACGTCAGCATCTGACCTCCAGTTACTGTGCTGCTATAGAAGCAACATCTGACTGTTTTCACACTCACACGCTGCCGGGACCCAGGACAAAAAAAAAAAGCATTTATACAAATGAACCTGAGGTTGTGCTGCAAAGACAAACACACACACAAGGGCCCAGTGATGCAGATCAAAACATTCAGTCACATTACTATGCAAACACAACACAACATATACAAATACAAACGTACACATGCAAAAGCTTCAGAAGTACACCTCAGAGAAATGAGCTACCTCTCATGCAAATGAATGGTAATGCAGACACACACAAACACACACATATACACACACACACACAGACACACACGAAATCAGCATAAGAAGTTGAAAAGGACCATCACTGAGCAGCGCCTTAATGAGGCCCACTGGGAATCAGGGAATCAGTGTGGATGAAGGACATTTATTTGCAGTGTTTGGAATATTACATAGTTTTTATCTCTATAACAACAGACCATACATAGATTGTAAACCCAACAATTGCAACCAGACACACTCCACGAGCCTCCAAGGGGGAACAAATACAATGTGAAATCAACAGCGCCTCTTCACTCTGCTACTTTATAAAGAAAATCAAAAAACGGCTGACACGATGATGACGGCTGTGAGGCAGTAACCACGGCAACCACCAGAGACACTTGAGCATGCTGTCTAACCAGGCATTTGGCCTGTATTAATGAATTTGCAAATGAACAAACCCACACTACAGCCCACTGTATGGGTGTAATCTTGCACACATGCAGGCACACACGTATACACACAAACAACAATTCAGTGGTGGTTCTCCTTTAACTACGAGGCTCGACATCCAAAGCTGAACCTGTGTGAGTAAAGGTCACATCGCCTGGCAACCACTTGAGCTTAAGGAACAGTTTTAATTATGGTCTCTGCTCTCTCTCTTCCAATCTCCTCCACACACACACACACACACACACTCATACACACCACCATCGATTTCCTCTTTAGTGCAAAGCCAAAGGAAAGTATTAGTATTAGGTTACATCTGCCCACTGCTGAAAAAACGGTGATGCAATCTTCACACTCTCGCTATTTCATGGACTGACTGGAAAATGTGCAAAAAACATGACTGCTAGTGACATAAAAAGTAAATTATTATGAAAATCATGTATACAATAATAGATCATTATCATCAGCTGCAACTTCTAATGATGTGTGGGTCAAGCTCTGCATCATATCAATTGTATAATCCAAGAAAAGGTGATGGTGATGGGTGAACAACAGATTGTGTAATCCTAAAGGAAATGCATCACAGCCCCACGCACGGTTATCATCCATGCATGTGATTACAAGAGTAGTTGCTTGCTTTAAGAGGGGATTCGGTGTGGGAAAGCAATACTGTGAATCAACAAGAGAAGCGATAACTCCGTAATCCAATCCATGAACATCTGGAGTGAAAGCGGCCTAGCTAGCCAATCAGAGTGGCTGAACAGATTTAGCAGGGCACGTTAGTATCCAGAGGTTAAAGACACTGTGCCGTAACAGCAGGTACCAAAAAAAAATAAAAAAGAGACAGATTTTAAGAGTCACCTCAGGCAACACAAACTGAAAACGACAGAATCACTGTTCTTTGTGCCTCAGATAAACAGATGGCGACGATTACGGGCAACTCTGGTGTTGGTACCATTCTTTATTTGAGCATTTTGAAGACACATGAGGAATTAATTATGAAGTACAGCGACCTTTAGGAGTGAAATCATTCCTAGGCTGCCATCGCTGACAGTATTGTTCTATAATGAGCCGGCAGTATTAAATTTTACTATGTTTCATCAAAGTTATGGAGGAATTAATGTTCTGTTATTTTTAAATCTCCATAAGGGACACATACCCATTTGTTGTTTCTATCTTTATGCATTTTCATATTTAATTTATATATTAAATGTCAATAAAAAATAACTCCTAACTAATAAAAAGGACACTAAAATACAAAAGAGGTTGATTTTATTGGTAAAAGTTCCCTCTGCCTCCTCAGTGCATATTTATAGCCGCTGCTACAGCCCCAGTCTAAATGCTGTGGACGCTACTTTGAGGACTTAACAGGTTTATTTCCTGTCAGTGATGACACCTCTAGAGCCGGTCAGGCATTGCATTATGGGCTGTAAATCAATGCACAGAGCACGACATATACAATATAACACTGAATCAACTGCCATTGAGGACGTCGACCTGATATTGAGCTGCGTCACCTTCAACAGAGTAACTGAATTACCACAACATGCCTCACATGTGTGTGAGTATTGAAGTACAAACATTTCAATATCAGAATGATGTAAACGGCTGTAGAGCAGGTGCAGATGATTACACACCGCTGCAGGCTGACATTTGGGATTTTTATGTAACAACTCGTCACGTCACAGGGAAATTCTCAGGAGACACACACACACACTCACACACACTCACACAGGGGAATCTTGGGAGAGATTACTCGCTCACTGAGCAGCAACACTGTTCACTTGCATTTGTTATTTCTCTAAATCTAAAATCACAGTGTGTATAATGCAATATTTAAGCCGCTCCACTGAGTCTGACCTCTGTTGACCTCGCTTACATTCACAATTAAGAGTAAGAGACGTGAAAATACAAAAGAAAGAAGCAGTGCATGGATTTTTTTCTGTGTTGGAGGCAATTCTTCACAAACATGGCTGAGGTGAGGCTGTAGAGGAAATGGAGGAGTGGGTGAAAGCAGCTGTAGAAGGAGCACTTTTGAATTTTTAATGATTGCAGGTGAACCACTACATGACTTTAACTCTTTATAACGGCCTTGGACTTCACATGATTCCCCCCTCTTTGCCTGGCTGACTCATCCCTGTCTTTCTGGAGAAGCTACATGAATATGTGCCATTGAGAGATTACACGCCTCAGTACCAGGGTGTAATGTTGGTGAAACCCAAACCTCTGGCCACTGCTGTCCACACAGCACGGTCGTGTTAGCGGCTCAGTGTGGTTGCACTTAATTGGTTCTTTGAGCTAAATGCTAATGTCAGTATGCTAACAGACTCACAATTAAAACATATACCTGTTGCCAGATGTACAATCATTATCGTAGTTTTACGAAAATGTTGCCCTCTGCACGCTCATTAATGCACGATATAAGATAATATGATAATTTGATCACTCGCAAGTTTAAGTCCTTCCTGTCTCATGTTTCAAAATAAGAGTCTATGGGCCTTGCCCCTAAATCGCTTCGGAATCTCGACATAGCTTCGAAAACGTCCAATCCCTACTCTGGTCGCATACCATCATTAAGAAAGTGGGAATAATCAGTGGAAGTCCGTTAGAGCCGTCTCAATTACCAGTTTTAAGAGTTTATAAAATATTACATATTCAAAACTTATACAAATTATTTATTTGATATTTAAACATAATCTAATGAAAGTTTCTCATCCTGAGACGGACTCTAAATAGCTGTTGAAAACTTTGCACCAATAAACCTACTACTTGTTGAGAAGTTTGATTCTGGTAGACTATTAAAGTGAACAACTCTTGGAGCTGTGAGATTAAAAACAAAAGAAAGTCATATGTAGTTTCACGCACCAACATACATTGGTGGTGGAGCACATTATTTTATAAAACAATTCGCCTTCATTTGTCCAGATATATATCCAATAATAAATCCTTGCATAATGAGATAATGATTTTAAACATAACCCATCAGTAGAAACTTTACAGCTCATTAAAGACTGGCCGAGCCTTCTTGTATATCGCTACTCAAACTTCATCCATGGTTTCATCTATTGACGTCTTTCGGGCTGTTATGACAACATGTAATGATAATCTGATACACACAACAAGATTACATTACACACTGTCATGTGATTCCAATGTGGGTCATTCAAAAACCATTCGACTAACTCATCACTCATGTGCCACCTTTCATACGTATCGGCTGGAAATAACTCAAGTCATTATTCTATGTACGAGCATTTGATTGTGTCAGCAGTAAATGATGACCTCCATCACGTTGCTGTAAATAGGAGCCACCTCCGGGATGAATATACGGGGCTCGCTTTACTCTGAGTCGTGATTCAGACGGCTGACAGTCCTCGCCACAGTTACCGTCAGTGAACGCTCCGTGCCTCATTGCTACTGTACATTTTGTCACTTCATAAAGAGACAAATTTGACACACTTGAGAACGGTGTGTGGCGCCACTTCATAAACCTCCATGACGGGTGGCACCTGGTGCCGAGATCAAACACACGCATGTACACACATTCAACCAAATAATCCAATTCCGGTTTCCTGCGGCGGTTTCGGGCAGAAGTCACAAGTTTCGAGGGAAACTATGCCCTGAGTCGTGGATTATTGTGTTCACATGGTGAAACACAGGCTGATCAGTACGGCGCTCCAAAAAGAGCAGGTGTTGAGTGGCTGAGGTCATCACACAGCAGGTTATAAACAAACACACACACACCACACAAACACACGCACACGCACACGCACACGCACACACACACGCACACGCACACACACACACATACGCACACGCACACGCACGCACACGCACACACACACGCACACACACACACATACACATACACACACACACACACACGTACACTACATGCTCTCACATCCATTCTTTTAAAATCTTTTCCTCCCATATATATGGATACACACACACACACACAAACTCGTTTGGGAGAGATGGGAGTGTGAGTGAGATGGCGGGCTGCTATATCAGTGGTGGGACGGGTATATATTCCTGGCTGGTGCTGATAAGCCAACTGATGCCTTGCCTTATTTAGTCAGTACTCACTGACACACACTTGCAGAGCAGCACACATGCACTCTGACTGTATGTGTTTGTCCAAGAGAGTGTTCGCATGTCAGTGTATGTGTGTGAAGCGTTCCTGTGAGGGGGGTTCTGATAAAGCAAATACGTATAGATAGAAGAGTGTGTGTGTGTGTGTGTGTGTGTGTGTGTGTGTGTGTGTGTGTGTGTGTGTGTGTGTGTGTGTGTGTGTGTGTGTGTGTGAGACAGAGAGACAGTACAAACGTGTGTACCTGCTTTTCTGCCAACATGTAGAGGGGCCAGCTTCTTACAGAATAAGGGAAAATAGCTTCATGTGTTGCGGAAGTAGTGCAACAGTCATTAAAAATATTCTGTAACTGAAGCTAAATAGATGAAAACTAATTTAAACCGCGGCAGAAACAACATGGTAATTGGAAAAAAGCTAATCTGATGATGCTGAGAAATTCTCCAACTGGCTCTCACACCCAAACATGTCCTTCCTTGCACACACAGATTATATTAAAATCAACCCTGTGATCCTTAATATAAATATTCCATATATCATTCTTGACTTTAAAGAAATGTTATCAACATTAACACCAGTAACAGGAGTAACTGTGAACTCTTGTTTAATGTCTTGTATATTTTTGTCTGCATGTTTTGTCTGGACATCCACTCACCAGAAGGTCGATGGTTTCATAGCCCCAATGTGTCCTTGGGCCAGATACTGGATCCAATTTGCCCCTGATGGCTGTGCTTATAGTGTATGAACGGTGTGATAGAATAGATGCTGCAGTAAAAAACATAATCCTGAAATTTCATACATCATATAACCTAAAGAATGTGTCATCACAACACAGTTTTTTTAATACAACTGCAACTTGTCCATCTCATGCACACGTCAACCTAAGTTCAGGTGTTCAAGAGGTGCTGATAAACACTTGACACATTGCTGAGTATCATTTTGCTGATTGCTGCAGATGAAATAAGCCTCTTGTGAATAAATGTTCTGTTCCTAGAGAACCTGCATATTTGGTGTTGGTTAACTTTCACTAAGCACAGAGCTATTAAACGGGAAAAACATACTTTCTCCATTTCCCCGGACTGACTTTTTTTTTTCAACTTAACATAACAGAATGAAGCGCAGGTAAAAAATAATAATTTGAATAACAACACACAATCCACCAGAGATGAGCTGTTGAAACTAATATGCAAGTGTGCTTTTTAGATTTTCAAGGATAATGTTAAGACAATTTTTTTAATGCTTCTGCTTTTATGAAATAGCACAGAGAGTGCAGGAACTTTTAGGTATCACAGTGTTCATTACGGTTCATTGCTGAGTCTCCAGGACACATAAACTGCTGATCCCTGACAAAGAGGCTTAATATGAGAAGCATCATGATGTAGTAACGTTTTCAATGGTGCTAACACTCACTTATCTCCGTTCACAGGCCTCAACCACAACCACAACCACATACACACACAGAGGAGAGCGTACTTTCAGATAAGAGGGACAAAATAACTGAATGAGGGACCACTCCACTCCACCGCATCACAGGAGAACGCCATTGATTGGCTGATCCCAAGCATGAGGTCATCAGCTCTGCCCCAGAGGCTGATGGGATAGCTCCTCTGTACACTAATTCACGGTGGAGAGGTAGGTGTGTCCCCCCTCTCTGTTTCATTTCTTCCATTTGTTCACATCCGCACACTCAAGACTTCCCAGAATGCTCTTGCTCAGCAAATTCGCTGCATCTCCCAAATTATTCACTCAACATTCATCCCCCCGCTCTCTCGCTTCAATCCATTTTCCTTTGCTCTCTCTGTCTTTTCTGCCGTTGCTCTGCCTCCCTCCCCTCACTCCCTGCAGATCTGCTGCCGAACGCTCCACATCCAAAGACAGGGAGTCACGTGACGAGAGCTGGATCGATAGGAGTGCATCTTTCGCCATGCACTGTATAATGAGACTTACATAACACGCTTACAACCATCACCGTCTGCCTGTTTCTAACACAAACACACTTGATAGAGGAAAACAAAAAATTGCTGAATTCAATCAGCAGAGCGCAAGAGATGATTTTCCAGCAGCACATGATGGAGCAGCACAAACCAGCCAGTAATTTGATCACTAACTCCAGTACAGGGGAGCTTGTTTGCTGCCATAAACACTTTGTATCAGCGTGAATGTTTGCACTGTTGCTGCTTTAGCGCCATGCATTAGGTCATGTGTTTACTTCTGTTGCAAGTTGTTGCACTAATGCACAATCCGAGGAGATCAGAGGGCTCGTTCTTTCACTGTATTATCCATTTCTCTTTTCCTGGTAGGTTTATCTCGACATCCCAGTCCGACCCTCGCTGACTCAGACAACGGACTCATAATATCATGGGTCTTATCTGTGGAACAAACAGCCGTTCTAATATTAAGCATGTTAAATCCTTTCTTATGTAATCTACATCTTATATCCTCCACAAAAGATTGTGGGGATATGAGAATAAAGCCCAGCTATCCATAGTGTCTGCAACATCTATTACTGTATTGCTCTGATATGCCCAGGCTATATCAAAATACGCTTATTCAATGACTCCAGTGTTCTGTATATTGAGAGTGTATATTATTATTTTATGTAGATTGCTGATCAGCCAACAAAATGCTGAAATGACACCGATTAAAAATCACCACAGCACAGTCTGAAGCAGTAAAAAATGTTGTATCCAATATATCGGCCGATATATGTTTATTAAAAAAGAATTTGATGATGATTCCTAAAATGTCTTTATTAAACCCTTATAAAATAATTGTGATTGAGGCTTTATATTTTAAAGTTTTAACCATAAACTTTATCATAGATATCGATAATTAAAAAGAAAACACAAATAAAACTAAATATACAGAACTTGAATTAAGAAAATATAAATATTCACATTGTTTTTAATAATAATTTTTCATATCGGTGAGTATCGGCAAACTGATTCTAGTCCAAACAGCCGCCCAAACAAACCCTAAAACATTCAATTCCCCTGATATTTCCTTAACAATTTTGGATTTGATTGAAACGTATCAACAGATGGACTGTAATGATATTCGGAACGAATGCAAAAGGTCGAATTGCAATAACTTTCATTTCGTGCCATCATCAAGTCAACATTTCAGTTTGTCTGACAGTTTGATGGCCAATCATCAGCTCGTGTTAGCATCATGCTAACACATAAAACTAGAATGGTGAACACGGTAGAAGTTGTACCGTATCAGTTAGCCATCGGCATGTTAGCAGTATATTACTGTCAAGGTGTTTACATTCTGATGTTAGCATTTAGCTCAAAGCACTGCTGTGTATGAGTACACCCTCACTGAGCTGCTAGCATGGGTCCAGACACTAAGGCCGGTTTAACTACATGAAGCATTAAAGGCTGAAATGATCCATTGATTCAATGATAGTTTCAGAGCCCTGTAGCTACGTTTCTTTGTGTTGTGTCGAAACACAATCTGTACGATGGAGTTTTATGACTTCTTGTTTTCATACATGCAAATTCATGTGAGCGTGGAAAAGAGGAGCGTGTGATTGCATAGAGACCTTTTCACAGCTTGTACACACCCTGACAGTCGTCAGTTTAATAATTCCCTGATGCACTGAAACCAGAGGATGTCAAAGCGATGCTGCGTACCCTGAACTGTGTCCCAGTAGGGGGGACGGCTTTAAATGAAAAGGTCACGTCTCATCCACCTGTTAAAGAGCAGATGCCACATCAGAGCAACGCTTGGCAGGGGGAGCAGGTATCGTTATTGGGCACACGAGACTCACTTGGCTCGAGCGGGGGTATGGCTATACGGCTCACGCACATGAACTCTCGGACACACAAATCTCTTTCTCTCACACACACACGCACACAAGATGCCTGACCCCTCTCCCTTCGGAATGAAAGATATGAGCAGAGAATAGAAAATAGAAACAGAACCTTTTCCCGGGGATGATCACAGCGGCTACACAAAAGCCTTGACTGTTGGTGATGAATAAAGGTCGGAGCTGTTGTGATGTGACTCCACTTACAATCAGACCAGGAGATATTTGTCAAACAGGCCACTGCTTGGGCTCTTTGACAGAGACAATAAATGCCAGAGGAAATCCGGCTTGTCTTTTTGTCGTGTTGACACAATACACACCCATATGCACACAGAAGCATGAATGAACACACATAAACTCAATACCTGGAGGCTGCTATTTCCACTTTACTCCTGGCGATGGCTGCAGCCCTCTGTGCCCCCTCCACAGCCCGGTCCACCTTCTCTTTGGTTTTGGGGTTTTTAAGAGGAATCAACTGCTTCCGTATTCCACGCACCAGCACGTTATTTTTGTACTTCCCTTCTTCTTTGGTGCTGTCTGGGAAAACCGTGCACCCGTAACCATGGCGCTTGTTGTTAAGCCATTCTCCCTCGTACTTCATCCCATTGGATCTCTCCGAAACACCAAATCCATTGCGTTTGTCATTCTTCCATTCTCCCATGTAGGTCTCGGTCGTGGTGGCGTCCACATGGTCCTCCAGAGGTAGGTCCTCGTCTGGCAGCTCGCCGTCACCAATGGATATGGTAGAGTTGGCGTCGCTGGAGCTGATGCGGCTCATGGTGGCGTCGCTTCTCGCGGAGCTGCGCTTGCTGGAGATGGAGGTCCGAGAGTCCGACTTGCGCAGCTGCCTGAGGCTGCCAAAGAGCGAGCCCCGGCGGAACAGGCCCTTCTTCTTGCCGGTGACGACCTCGCTGTCTGAGTGGAAGTTGAGGACGAAGCCGCCACGACTGCCTGTCGGCGTGTCTGCGGTGGAGGAGAGGTCCTGGAGCACCGTTCCGTTACTCTGTTCGGAGCGCAGGGAGGCCAGGGATGTACGGAGAGGTGATTTGATAACGGTGGCCATGCCATAGGGAACACTCTGACGTACGCCGTAGCCATGCCGCATACCACCCATCCACTGGCCTTGATAGGTACCTGAGGGAACAGGTGACATGGGTCAGCGGGTGATAGTGAATTACTGTACATTTCTGAAGTGGTGGTTCCAAACATTTTTAGTGCATGGCCCCTTTAAAAGAAGAACTGTCCACTTGTGACATGTTGCATATGTCAATGAGTTGTGAGTAGTTCCATTAAAGCCTGGAGAGGTGATATTATCCAGCTTTTTGCAAATAAAACAAGCAAAGATTAGTAAAAACTAATTATAGAGTATAAGTAACAGAAATATATTATTTTGTCCTGCAAATCCTATTGAGACCCCTCAGATTTATCTTGTGACCCCTTGGATGGATGCGAGCCTTAGGTTTTCAACCACTGTTATACAGTCTGAAAAATTCATAAAAATTTAAAACTGTGTGAAAATATGTGATGTATCTGAACATGACTAATAAAGGTGAGAAGAAGGTGCAGATCAGGTGACAAGACTTTGAACCAGTAGGTCTAGAGTTACAGTGCAGTTACTCAGAAAAATGTTTGTTGTTCCAAATTCAAAGTTACAGTATAATCTTCAAGGACAAAGTGTTTTCAAAGTCCTGCTTGTGGTTACCGTCTGTCTCACTGGGCCTAATTCCAAAAAAGCGTCTTTTATCTAAATGAAATTCTGTATAAGCCTAGAACATGTCTGTAGTCTGGGATTTCTACAAACTCTCTGAGAAAGACAAAAAAATACAAATCATAGAAGATGATGCACACGGGCTTAACCTGTCCTCAAAAGCTTTAGAGTCATATCAGGGTAACATTTCCATCTCGGTTGAAGTGAGAACAATTTGTCTGATTCCTGTTCTGCAATTGGTCGGCTTGATATTCTCTGTATCAGCTAATACATAAGGGAGCACAGCAGCCTTGCTGTAAGGGAGCAGATTATGTCAACTAATGAAATGTTTTCTCTCCTTCCCCTCAGATCCGGAGCCGTGAGCATAACTAACTCAATCACAGAGATTTGATTAAGGAACTGGTACTGAGGATCACTTGGGATGAATGTGAATCACTCAGCTAGGAGCCTATTTTCAGGCGGCCACTAACTCCCCCACTGACAGTAGGCACATTCACCACCATCCGTTCGCCTCTGACGACAGGGAATTGCTATGAGTCACATAATGAGAGAAATACTTCATTAATCCCATTTGGTGCTGCTGAGCCCAATGAGCGTGTGCTGCCCTACTGTAGCTTCTTCAGAGCATCATATTACAATGCTGATCCTAATAAGAAGGAAGGCGTTTTAATCGAGCCCTCTCATCTCATTGACCAGCACGGCGAAGTATGCCATTATGCGGAGATTCTAGCGTAAAACGATATACCAGCCCGGGTAGGCATTTAGATGGATAAACAGTGTGAGATTAACAGGCTGGCTCTGCGCTGCGGTTCAATTCCGTGACCCTGCAGATCAAGTTATCAGGATGTTGCCGGGTCAGACAGCCAGATGTTCTGTAGATCCTCTAGGATCAGCTGAATTCCCAAGCCCGGCCCTCTGCAACCATCATATGTGAGGCATTTACTCTGCACCATAAGGCGTCTGTTAGTGCGGATGATGCGAATGAATTACACATGCAACAGCACCATGTAATACACTGCAGCTCTATGGAGATCTGGTGTTTTTAGGCCGCTTGGTATCTTGTCTACTTGATCAGAATCGGGTCTTAGGACAAAACCCAATCTATGAACACACCAACGTCAATGAGTGAGGTCAAAGGTCTGTGATTGGGTCTTTCACTGACTCCTTGCAAAAGAGTGTCCAGTGGGTGACTTTCCGTGGCTTAACGGATAGATGAGGAGCCGGAATTGTGATTATGTTGGACAGTGAATAATTGTTGATAGACGTCATTAATTCTGCACCATAAGGCGTAAGGCGTCTGTTAGTGGAGATGATGCAACGACACCATGGAACACACAACGTTTACAGAATCATATGCAAGCTCTTGTGTTCGTAGGACGCTCGGTATCTTCTCTTGCTCAGACTCGGGACTCAAGACAAAACCCAATCTCCGAACACATCAGCGTCAACGAGTGAAGTCGAGGCTTTGGGATTAGCCTTTCGCTGACCCCTCGTTTAGAGCTAGTCCAAGAGTGTGTCCGGTGCATGACTCGACAAGGCTAAATAGAACGATTACGTTCTCACTGGACAAATTGTTGATCTAGAGTTTGAACTTGAGTTATTTTAACACTGAATGTCGCATCCATCGGGATTGATATTTCCCCTTGTGTGGAGTCCTGACAGTATTGGAGTCCTGACAGTTGCAGAAAAGGCTGAATTGGCAGCAACAGTTATACTTTCTGGAGAGAAAATCTAAGAAAACCTGTTGCTTTTAATTGGAAAGAGACTCTGAATGATGACTCTTCGTAACAGGTGAAGGTTCAGATGTGAAAAACGCTGTGGAACTCCTTCTGGAGGAGGCATGGTGCTGCTCACTGGCCATGAGAGGAGCAACCGGTTGTTGCCAAATGATGATGGAATAAGAGAGGAGCCGTGGTACCAGACAAGTTCTCCCCAGTGGGGTTATAAATTATTGTTGTATTTTGAGGTGCATGATGAATCTTGACCGCAGTGCGCAATCTCAGCATCAACTCGCATCACATCAGATGGAGATTCATGCGCTGATGTGTTTGTTGGAGTCTGAGCATCCTCCTCACTCCCAGGCTGCATCACACACGCACACACACACACACACACACATACACACCATCACCAGCCACAGCAGTTAAAGCGACACACACACTCATCTATAAGAGGGGCTTCTTACCTCCATCCCCATAAGTTTCGATCCCATATCCATCCTGCAGCCCGTTGCTCCAGGTGCCGTCGTACCGGGCAGGTGTGTTGTGGCTCTGCCGGATCCCGTAGCGACCCTTAAACCCGTGACTCCACTCCCCGCGGTACACCCACTTCCCCTTGTTCTCCACCCCGAGCCCGTGCCGCTTCCCCTGGGACCAGTAGCCCCTGTAGGTGTTCCCGCTGGGCCAGGTGTACACCCCGACTATCTCGAAGCCGTGCGACCAGGAGCCGGCGTACTCGCCCTGGCCCTTGGGTCCGGTGCAGATGCCGTGTCCGTGGGCTTTGCCATCCTCCCACCCCCCGCAGTAAGTGCCGCCGTCGTCGAAGTCAAACCTTCCGCCCGTCATTCAGATAACAAGGCTGCAGATAGAAGCCGATGCTGCGGACTCAGGCGTCTCCAGGACCGAGGCGAGGGGCTCCAGGACCGGCGGTGTGAACACAGGACGAGCCGACGAGCCGATGATGACTAGAGGGATAAAAAGAAGGATAGTGAACAACAGGAGGGTGAGGACACGGAGGCTGACATGTTGGGGAAGGCATGTGTGGAGGTGTGAATGGTGGGCGTCGTTTACCGGAGGCGCACCGGAGGTAGTCCGCTGTGTGCTGCTCGTCTCCCCCCTCTCACCCACTGATCACAGAGGGAGAGAGAGAGAGGCGAGTCCGAGCTGGAGAGACACACCGAGCCAATGACAACGTCACAACACCGGGACCTCCCACCCTCTCTCTACCTCTCTCATCCTCTCTCTCTCACTCTCCCTCTATTTCTCTCTACCTCTCTTTACCTCTCTCTCTACCTCTCTCCCCCTCTCCCCCCTACCCCTCTATCTCTCTCTCTCTCTCTCTACTTCTCTCCCCCCTACCTCTCTCTCTCTACCTCTTGGTCTCTCTCTCTCACCCTACCTTTCTCTCTCTCTCTCTCTCTCTCTCTCTCCCTTCCTCTCTCTCTACCTCTCCCATCCACTCTCTCTGTCTCTCTCTCTCTCTCTCTCTCTCTCCATTCCTCTCTCTCTACCTCTCCCATCCTCCCTCTCTCTCTCTCTCTCTCTCTCTCTCTCTCTCTCTCTACCTCTCCCATCCCCCCCCCCCCCCCCCCCCCCCTCTCTCTCTCTCTCTCACTACTTCTCTCCCCCTACCTCTCTCTCTACCTCTCGGTCTCTCTCTCCCACCCAACGTCTCTCCCTCTCTCACCCTACTTCTCTCTCTCTCTCCCACCCTACCTCCCCCTCTCTCCCACTCTACTTCTCCCTCTCTCTCTCTCCCACACCTACCTTCCTCTCCCCCTCTCTCCCACCCTATCTCTCTCTCCCACTCTCTGTCTCTCTCTCTCTCTCTCTCTCTCTCTCTCTCTCTCTCTCTCTCTCTCTCTCTCTCTCTCACACCCTACCTCCCTTGTATATATATATATTTTTAATGTATATTTTTATTTCAGTGACAGGTGATAGTCTATACTTGGATACTGCATATAGCTCTTTTAAGTTTCAGAGATACAGTATATACTTACAACACACAGTATTATTAATACCCCAGTGAGATATCTGTCACATTTCTTGTGTATTCAATAGTCACATACCGAATAATTTAATTGAATAGCTTATTCTAGGCCTAGTGTTTACAGTGCATGCATCATGTTTGCTAAGCAATTATTCTAAACTGCAAACAAAAGTTCCTCACTTCAGTTGGTTATAATTTGTTAGTTAGTACAGTTTTGAATGACAGTTGTGCTCTTTAAAATGATCACGCTTTGCATCAGGTACATCATAAACTCGCTGTAAACTATATGTACTATGTGCTGTACTTAAACTATAAACTAGTTGTAACCTTCACCAACAGAAGCCTACTACTTAAATAAATACCTCAGAGCGACCTCTGCTGTACAAATACATGTATTGCATAACCAAGGAGTGATATTTCTTCAGTGTAAAGTTGTTGTAATTGTCAACAATATTTGTTGTGTTGGTTTCTTACATTAAAACAATTATATTAATCTTATGATCATAGATTATATAAATTTAGAAACTTGTATTCAATAACAGTAATCTAGGCAAGATGCTCAACAACACATATACTATGTAGTGATGGTTAGTTAATAAAGCTAATTTTAATTTGATTGAACTATGGGTATAACAGATTTTATTTACTACTGATCATCTATGTCTACAGTAGAAGTATTAGACATCAACAAAGACAAAGAGGGAAGATAAAAGGAAGAACAGAAGGGAAATAAGAAAATGATCAACAGAGGGTGAACGTTTAAACTTATCTCATCACTTATACAAACAAAAATATGTTCATTGTGACAATATACTGTAAAATGAAAGAATTTGTCTTTCTAAATACTGCTCTTAATAAAAACGTCAGACTGCAGACGTCAGATTCACGTTACCCTCCGAGTCTGTAGGGGGAGCCATCAGCTCACCGTGACTTGCTGCTCCGTCCTCACTTGTCCCCTAATATGATACTAACAAATAAAATGGCGTCTGAAAGCAGCTCTGTAACCCAGGATGAGAAAACAGCTCTGATAGAAGCAGAGTCGGGACAAGATGCTGTTCAGCAGCAGGAAGGAGAAACGTCTGAGAAGCAACATGAGTCCAAGTTGAAGCTTTATCACTGGACTCAGTCTTTTAATTCTCAGAAGGTGAGTGGTTCAGCACCACAGCTCGGTGGACAGCTCCTACTCTGAGAAAATGGATGGGATGGTGTGGATGGAATTTTTAGATTCACGTAAAACACACATCATCTGTACCTGATGATTCATAATAATGATATAATAATAATAATACTGACCTACAACACACTGTTACAACACTGTTCATCGAAGGAAGTACGGCCAGTGTTTACCTTCCAGACCCAGATGTTTTGGAACGGAACGTTTCAGCATCAGTTTAGTGGGAGAGAAGACAGATAGTAAAATCAGGACTGTAGTATATAATAGTGATGATAATAATAACAATACTAGTAATAACCTTTATTTATATATTACCTCTAAAAACAAGGCTTACAAAGTTACTTGACTGACACAGTAGAATAAAAAACTTTATATCTATATCTATACACTTTGAATATATCTGGGCCACTGTGTTGCTGTTGTGATGGTTGTGTTTGTTGTTACTTTCCGGATCCCTTTCTATTTCAACTTTTTTGATGGTTTTTCAGAAAAAGGCTTCTGATCCAAATAGAAACTTGGATCTAGTGTTTTCATAAGTGGATTGTTGGGCCTTGGCGGAGCTGTGAGCACTCAAGTATCATCTTTGGGGCTAAAATGTGTTGTCTGTGAGTTATTGAAAGAAAAATGAAAGAGCCAGAGCAGCCTTGTGGTAAATCTATCATTTATATTCAATAACATTGTTATTGATGTTTTAATTGAACACTCTGGTGCATAGTCAAGGGAACAGAAGGTGCAGAAACATTACAAGGATTTGATTTTAGATCAGTCATCTATAGATTAATGGCTAGAATAAATGGTTTTTGGTTTGTTATAGTTTCACTCAGATATTTAAACATCCACCGCAGTCATACAGAGGTGTTGTTTTTCAGGTGCGTCTGGCCATAGCAGAAAAAGGTTTGCACTGTCAGGAGTACGATGTGAGTCTGCCGCTCAGCGAGCACAACGAGCCCTGGTTCATGCGTCTGAATCCAACGGGTGAAGTTCCCGTCTTAGTCCACGATGACAACGTCATCTGTGACCCGACACAGATCATGGACTATCTGGAGCACAACTTCACTGATGGTGAGATTGAATAAAGATTCTTCTCAGCCGCACACTCTCACTAACCCACTGTTTTAATGCACTTAAGGACTCCATTCTCTATTTATTTTCATACAGTGTTTCCTTCTTTGTCTTTGTTGAATTTATGTTTTCAAATTATCATTTTGTTGTTTTGATTTGTTCTTAATTTTGCATCGTGCCTTTGTATAGTTTTCATTTATTGATTCCTTTTTTTCTTGGTTTGCACTGATCCACAATAGCTTTGTTCTAAGGGTGCAGTCACCTCACAGTGGAGAACGTACGGTAAGCATGGAACCTTTTAAGATAATGGTGTAATCTGCGAAAACATCAAGTTTCCTTTCCATCACCCCGATCTCTTCTAAATGGTCCCTTCGCAACCTTGTTTCACACTTTAACACCATCGCTCCTTCCTTTTCATGGATTTTCACAGAGGGCACACCCAAGCTGGTACCTGAAGAGGGCAGCACATACTATCACAGGGTGCAGCACTACAGAGAGCTGCTGGACTCACTACAGATGGATGCCTACACCCACGGCTGCATCCTCCACCCTGAGATCACAGTGGACTCGCACATACCAGCCTATGCTGCCTCGCGCATCCGAAGTAAGACACAAAGACAGACACCCTGGCAATAATAATTAAGCTATGATGTTATGTATGTATATCCACAGTGTTGGTTGTCAGGGGGTTAGGGTTAGAACCTGTTTTACCCACACTACAGCCACACATTGTTAGGCATAGAGTCCAAAAAGTGTTAGAAACAGGTTTCTATGAGAGAATATTGATTCCAAGCATCTCATCATGTGCGTCTCATCATGTCTGACCTGGCTTTATGTTTTTGTGTGACAGCACAGATTGGAAACACACAGTCGGAGCTGAAAAAACTGGCCGAGCAGAATCCAGAGCTGAAAGATGCTTATGTTGCAAAACAGAGGCGCTTAAAAGTAAGTTATCTGTAATTGGAAAACATCAGTTTTGATGAACCACCATGTTTGTGATTCCACCTTTTAAATAAACGAGGCTGCAGCTAACTGACGATGAAACAATAATGATGGGAAATAAAACCCGGCTAATCAATAGCTCTGCTTCTGTCATTTAAATCAAACATTTACATTTTGAAATGAATGTATTATTTTGATTTCAACATGAATATTGATTGTTAACGAACACCAAGTAGCACTGAGATGCATGTATGTCCTAACAGTGGTTCAGATGGACGAGTGAGCTGAGAGAACATTTCATTTGTAGGTACTGCAGTTTGACGTGTACCATGACGTTTCTCCTGTGATGTTTAATAGATAAATGTGCTGTGAACAGATGTATTTATATGTGATCATGTTTCTACAGTCTAAGTTGTTTGACCACGACAACATGAAGTACCTGAAGAAGCTTCTGGATGAACTGGAGGGTGTGATGGACCAGGTGGAGACAGAGCTTCAGAGGAGGGAGGAAGAAACACCAGGTAACCACATCATCCTGTTGCTTAGTAACCACTGCACCATCAATATATCATACGCAACAATCAATATCATTGTGTTAATATGACTGTTGTATTATTAAAATGACAATAGAATTCACATCCTCAATTCCTCTGTCTGCCGTGTTTCCCTTGTAGAGGAAGGAACTCAGTCCTGGCTGTGTGGTGACTTCTTCAGCATGGCCGACATCTCTCTGGCAGTAACCTTACACCGCCTCAAGTTCCTCGGCCTCTCCCGTCGCTACTGGGGCAACGGTAACCGTGTCAACCTGGAAACGTACTACGAGCGTGTGGTGGAGCGCCCGGCCTTCAGGAGGGTTTTGGGCCACGTCAACAACATCCTGATATCTGCCGTCCTGCCGGTGGCGTTTCGTGTGGCCAAGAAGAACGCGCCAGTAATTGTCGGTACCACTCTGCTGATAGGCCTCCTGGGCGGAGCCACATACTTGGCCTTTCTGTACATGAGGAAGAGGCTCACTACCTTTAGCTGAGGGATGTTGTGGTGTTTGTTTGGGGACAAAACTGATGTGGGGGTGGGAGGTATAGAAAAATAAATTAGTAAGAAATGTTGCATACATTTAAAGACAAATTTATGCCAAATAAAATTAAAATACAGAGAAGAATATGATTAATTATTATCAGAACATAATTAATATGTAATTAAAGCATATATCTATTATTTTCTCTTTTGCTGGTTGCACAAAATGCACTTTTATTCATTTCTCGTTATGCGACTGCTGCAATATAATCACACCAAAGGTTTGACTGGATGAGCCATGATAGCATTTGCTTCGGTTTTACAGTTTTTTGCTTGATTTGGTAGAAGTATGACAAGCGTGCTCGTGAATTTGGTCACATCTTGCTTTAAAAGCTGGGGAGACTTGGCTCTCTTCCCCATGAGCGGTTTGTTTTTATAACATTACCTGAAAGTACTGTTCCTCTCTGACTAAATGAAAACACATAGACTTTAGACTGTGTGCCATGCAATCATAACATTAAACAAATATAAACCAGTACAAATAGATTTTCATACTCTATTGAAAACAATTGCAAAGCTATGTATGTATGTAAGGTAATGTAATTTATCGTAAATGGGCTAAATGTTTTTACGTGTACTCAAATAATTATTAAGAGCTTAATCTATTTGACCAGCAGGAATCAAACATGTCTACATGTGTAGGAACTGCTTTTCTCACTGCTTTTCTAATCTTATTTTTAGGCCATCATGTGTAACATCTGTCTGAGAATAAACTGCTTCAAAACAAGCTCCAGTATTTCCTGTCAATCAGGTCGATTTCAGAAATAAAAATTCTCAACTCAGCATCGTTTAATACGCCGTCGTACATCACACAGGTTTTCAAACATTTAACAAAATTCCACATCATAACATCTTAAGGCTGCTAATCACATTTCCCAGACCCTGCATACGAGTCAGCATCTACAGTGGTTTGTTTGCTCGGTCAAAATCTCCACGGCCGACATTTAACATATGCTCGTCTTTTCCTTTAAACTCCCCCCCTCACGTGAGCTCAGACACAGACACATGCCAGACCCCTCGACAAAGACTGGCCTTTGTTTGGAAGTGTCCAGAGGGGCTGGTTAGTGTAGCTGTCAAAGAAATGTCTCACACGTGTTAAAGCCACATGCGAGTGTGTTCGTCAAAAGGACCATAAGCTCATACTCGAGTGTTAGGTCAGGAAAAAGAAAAAAAATCCTACCCTCGCAAATGGCAACTGAAATGACATCACTTGAGCTGCAGGGTTTATCTCACTCTGGTGTCATGTTGAGGGAGAACAGTCATGAATGCATGAAAATGTATATTAGTGTAAATCAAAGTTAGGGAGTTGCAGCACAGGTTATAAAATAAATGAGATTCCTCCATGTTTTTAACAAAACTCCATGTGGATGATGTTCGTCTTATATCTCCACAAATCACTGACTGAAAAACTGAGGAGGACTGATGATGTCTACATGTGAGGGAAATCTACATGTGAGGGAAATCTAGCAGGGTGAGGGAATGAAGCTTTTTATTTTTAATGGTGGTTCACAGTCAAGAACTCAAGTTAATAAAGAAGGGATTATACTCATTATCCACATGGAATCTATTCTGATAGTTGCTTTGTTTATTCAGGTCAAATCTCTTATTGAAATAAAATGAATTGTACTTCAGAGGTTTTCAAAAGAACCAATGTAAATCATTAACATATGCTGAGAGACCATTAGTCATACTTTAGCCTCCCTGTGTTTATCATGGCCGACACACCTTCCGGATTCATACAGTGTTTAAAACACTAGGACAAAACTCACATGCACTGATTTGCACATGCACGCCCTTCATGCCTCTTAAAAATCTATTGATCTTGTGATGTGAAGACGTCAACATGTATGTATGTGTATGTCCACTAGAGGGCAGCATTTCCTTAAACAACATTAATCTCAAAATTCACAATGAAGGAGTCAGACTCCCTGAGCTTCTACATGTTTCCAATTACTTATATTTTCAGAAAACTACGACTCTTTACAACACAGGTTAATATGCACAACATTTGAGCAGCACCCCCCCCCCCCCCCCCCCCCCCCTGCAGTCGGACCTGGACATGGTCAAGTATCGTTCAGATGATCGTTGCTGACATTTCACTATTTGGCCGTTTAAAATCAAACAGGTGGTTCACAACAATTGGACGAAGCTGAAAAACAGCAAGGACTTCTTTTCTTTGTTGCAGAGTCAATATCATGTGATATTGGATTATGCTGTCAGAGTGTCATTAAACAGTCCTCAAACACCTTGCTTGGCCGGACGCACAACACAATATTTGAGTAGCTCTAAACACCGGGTCAAGTGTTTCTATGAGCTGCTGACAGGTTTGATCACTGAGCAGAGACCACGAGAG
Source organism: Hippoglossus hippoglossus (assembly GCF_009819705.1). Classification (NCBI taxonomy): domain Eukaryota; kingdom Metazoa; phylum Chordata; class Actinopteri; order Pleuronectiformes; family Pleuronectidae; genus Hippoglossus; species Hippoglossus hippoglossus. The sequence continues at coordinate 11,007,347 of NC_047170.1, read as the reverse complement.
GACTCGTGTCGATATTTATGACAAACACTCACTATCCTGACTTTCATTAGTGGATCACAGATCGAACTGATTCTAAAGCTGAATATCTGAATATGACACATTTTGGAGAAATGCTCCCTTGTTGAACTTGAGCTGTCAATCGTCTTAATTCACCCGCCAAAATAAAATGTACGAACATTGCAATTATGACATCTGCAGAATTTGAATAAGTTAGCGACTTGATACCTCTGTCAAGTATTCCCCCTTCTATACAGCACAGTGCATTACAATGCAGCGGCAACCACATGAGAATACTTGCAAATTGCAGCATTTGTCCATCCATCTACTAGTTATGCTGCCTCCCCCGAGGGTCGCAGAGGGCCGGAGCCAAACATAATATTATGTTATTAAAAACTAATTACACTTGGATCTATGCAGAGGCAACTTTTTCTTTGTTTTTCAAAAAGACCAGGTTGTGGAGGAGCAGGGCCTTCAGGAGGGTTTTCTGGCACAACTTGCGACGGAGGTTAAAGGATTCACTTAGCTTCAAATGACTTAGTTTATATTTGTTTGTACTTAGAAGACTGTCTGAACACGTCTAAGGGAGAAAGTGTTTCCACTTTCTAAATGGTCATGTTTGAAGGTGAGGCAGAAATCATAGAACATCATAGACAGAGGGGAAAAGTGTCCCTTCCTCTCCTCGGCTCATGTGACCTTTGGAATATTAATGGCACAATAAAGAGTAGTTCACCTAAGTGACCTACTTGGTCTGTACAGATGGAGCAGGTCAGCGATGTCAGCAGGGGCCTGACCATGCTGTGATCTACAAGTATATTAAAATGATTTCTAAATTTGAGACATCGGGACCTGGACAAGAGAACAGCAGCAGTGCGCTGGACCACTTGGAGATGATTCATTGAGGCGGGTGAACAGGGAATTGCAGTCGTATAAAACGGGAGGAAATAAAGGAGCGAATCCTCATCTGTAGCTCTGCTTGTGTCACAGGGGTCCTGAGTCTGTGTGAAGACGCCAGGCAGTGGTTGACACCCTTGATGATGTGGCGTTAGAGTTGAGTCACCTCTGTATCAAAGCTCCTGTTGTACTGTAACACGTAGTCCAACCAGTGGATTATTTGTACTCCCATTTAGAGCGTCTTTAAACTCCCCCTGGTGTCGGGTCAGACCACTAACTGAGCTGTACGCCGTCCCATTGCTGCCATTCAAATAAACAGAAACGAGCTGCGACGAGAGGCACCAGCGACTCCCACCACTTCTCTCTCTCGCTTTTACTACCTCTCCTGTGAACACTGTTCTTCTCTCTGGCTCTTTCCCCTGCAGGGAGCGTCTACGTCAGCAGGGGATGGGTGGGTTGGTGCAGGTGTGTGTCTTGGAAGGGCACGGAAACCCCCAGCAGACGTGCGCGCCCACAGACGGGACAAACGAACAGTGCAGAGGGAGGTGGAGGGATGGATGGATGGAAATTAACTCGCTGATGCAACTGAGAGGGGAGCGGTGAGGGAAGGAACTGAAAGGATGTGGATAGAAGTGAAGGAAGTGAAACATCTCAGAGAGGGATTACAAGAATCCTAAAAAGTCAAATATAATCATGTTTTAAAAGCAATAATAAAATAGCTAGAAAACCCGAATAGATACTTAAAGGCTCAGTGTGTAAGATTTAGGTGAAAGGGATCTATTGTCAGAAATTAAATATAAAATAATCCAAGAGATGTTTTCACTAGTGTGTTTCATCTAAATTGTACGAATTGTTGTTTTCATTTCCCTAGAATGATCCTTTATATTTAAATACTTTATATTTACATCGGGAGCAGGTCCTCTCTATGGAGGCCGCCATTTTTTTTGTACAGTTACCCAAACTGGACAAACTAAAAACCTTTTGAGTTTTTATGACAACTGAAGGCTACAGCTTCTCTTTCATGTTTGGAAGGGGAGGGTGAGGTGAGGGGTGTTCAGCTGCAACATGCAACTTCACCACTAGATGTCACTTAATTCTACACACTGACCCTTTAAGTTAATGATCATTATTATTCAATGCAGTTTCTTCTTTCCTCCTGGACTGAAGCTCTCCATGTGAGGCAGGTGGACGGTGATGTGACGAGCTGCGCTGGACGTCCACAGACAGACAGGCAGGCTGGGTAAACAGAAACCCACATAGCACCAGCTGATGGCCAAGCCCACCTGATGTGGAGACTGAGCGAGTGGAAGCATGGAAACTTCCACAGGTGCGATCAGAGACGGCGAGCTGCGTGGGAACTGGCAGTTTTTTGGGGGGAAAGATGGGAAACCGTGAGATAAATCAGAGGAAGCGATCAGGAAGGAGGAACAATGTTTTGGTGATGCATCTGCTGATATCCTCCATCACATCTGCAGAACCAGTCGTGGGCGATTCCTCTTCAAGACGGATGGAAAAGATGTTGGAAAAGAGCTTCATTTGTTCCTTGTGAGGTTACATAATGACACTGTAGACACAGGAATGAAATGGCAAGATGAACCAGTGAATGGAGACGCAGCTGTTTTGCTCTTTGTGCAGCAGCAGCAGCCCCTGTCGCTATTGTCCAATGAGCATTGTTGTTGCATCAGATCCTTCTCTCTCGTGTCTCCCTCTGTTATTTTTCCCCTCATGGTTACTCTGGACACACCGCTCGGAATCAGAAAAGATGTCCAGAGCCTGTTGGCACCATCAAAGACGTTCTCAGAAAACCGCTGCGCCTTTCCAGAAAGCAGCCGTCACCGTCTTTCAGAGCGTCTGCAATATACTGTTTGCTGAGTCGACGAGAGGTGGGATCTCGTGGTGTTGACACTACTGTTAAAATGACCCCCCGCCGACTCGCCCTTCACAGCTTTATGATGAAATCCTGTGCCACCATTCATCCCCACATGTGCTCCTCAAATATTTAAACTTGGCCTACATAAACAGTGCTGCGCAGGAGAGATGACCCTCACCGCCCTCTGAAGCGGACCTGCTGCATTATAAATCTCCGCTCAATTGACGAGATGTGGCCAAGTTAAACACACCATTGGGTTTTTATTGTGTTAATGAATTTCCTGTGTATGATGGCCTCGCCGTTTCCGTGCAGATAACCACAGGGATCTCAGCACGGGTCTGCGGAGACGGGAGGATCTACTCCTCCAACCTTTTAAGCTCTTTGTTCTCTGCGTGTACAGATTTTAGAGGATACTACAAATCACAGAGTAACTGCCTTTTATAAAGCTGGATTAATAAAACAACTTAATTCTAAAGTGTATCCTGGTGTCCGTGCCTCAGTTTGACATGGATTAATGTCTGTGTTGCTCTAATGCATCGCCTTGTTACAGAGGTCACTGAAGGTCGCTCCACCTGCTGTCAAAGTGAACAAACCCTGTGTGGGGGGGACGCAGCAGAGGGCTTATGTACGGATATCCTAATGTAAATACTGAGCCCGCCTCTCCCTGTGTGAGCACTTCCTCTCCCATGACCACCTCAGGCAACAAGGCCTGACCTTCTACGCAGGGAATTAAAAACTGTTGGATAACACCTGTCGTCTACTCAAACAAGGAGGAGCTATGAAACATTTCAGTGAAGTAAGGACAGGGAACTTATCGTGTTCGTGAGCTGTGTAGTGTAGTTTTGGCTCCACCTGCCGTTAAGGTACAAATTATTTTTGTGTCTTTTGATTTTAAAGACACGTGTACTGATCAATGCTGAGAAAGGTACGTAATCAATGTGATTATTTATAACCATAGACTGTATATGAAGATGGCTGTGATGACGGCTCCCAAAGTGAAGCCAAATCATCTTCAGTGCCCCCTAGTGGCTGGCTGCAGTATAGGTTAGTCGATGGGTATGAAGAAAATTAAAAAGTCAAAGTACACAATTAATAAATGTTTCCCAAAGATGGTTTGTGTCATTTTGTCCAATTATTATTTTACAGGTAAGTTTGGTTTTAATTAGTTATTTGATTTTGTAAAAAACGTCATTGACAAGGAATGCAGTGAGCGTGTTGGTGTCATCAGAATGAGGACACAATTCTCAACGGACACGGAACAAGGAATGTATGACCGACCCTGATCCCGGATCAGTCTCTCCACTGTGAACAGGAATATAGTTGGTCCAGCTGATCAGAATTAACACTGTTTCAAATGGTCTGATGTGCTTATATACTCTCAGTTTTGAATTCAAACAGGACTTTACAGTTAGAATATTTATTTCTCTTCATGTTTGAATTTCAAATAGATAAAAATCACAGATTTACTGATGAGGATTGGAGCAGATTAGAGGGAAACATGACCAGCACCACCACCTCCAGGGTTTAATCCACCACCTGCTCTGTTTGCTTGGTGAGGGATCAACTTCCTGCTTTGTCACCACTGTTTGATGGAGAGTGTAGCACTGAACCTCCAGGCACATGACGTTGTGCGTGTACAGAACATTTCTGGGAGGTGAAAAGCGGCACGTTGTTCCTCTAATGAAGTGGAGGATACAGGCTGCACATGCAGGAGAGGAGTCACCCGCTGTTTCTCTCATATTTAGATGTAATTTATATCTCCACTTTGTCCCGTCCAGTTAGTGCAGCTTTTAGACGCTTGGCCCGCGCCGAGGAACATTCTGAAATCGCATTTCAGAATGTATCAAACAGGAGGGACCAGAGACTTAATGGTTTGTAGCGGCTTTACAGAGATATCAGGTTTAACTGTCGAGCTTGTCCCGGTGTTCTGGCACATGCAGGCGGAGGAGCAGCGCAGGGACATAAAGCAAAGCAGAGAATTATTACCGCAGGTATTTTTTACATTTTATTTGGACAGTTGGCAGGAAGTGGGAACATCAGCGATACGCTCCAACTTCCTATGAGATATCCAGGACACAGAACTCTACAGTGAAGGTCTTTCTGAGACCGAAATTTGACTTTGTCACTAAGAACATACCAGTGGCACACAACAACATATACAGAATACCATGATATATTCACCTCCATCATGGAGACTATGTTTTCATCTGTGTTTGTTAATTAGCAGGATTACTAAAGAAATCAACCGATTTTCATGACATTTTATGGAAGACATTCAATTTTGGTGTGGATCCAGAACAGGGGGCAGATCCAGGAGTTTTCTTCCCTTTTTAACATCGTGAGAAAGGACGATTTTCATTATCATTGATTTCTTCAGCTGCTTTCAGAAATGCACTGAACTCATAATCTCTGGACATTCTCTGGAGGGGCTGTATGTGTGAACACAAAGGTTGGACACTTTCTCTTGAATTTCTCCAGCCGCTGTCCCTAAAAATGAATGTCCGAATAAGAACACAGCAGGAGACCCTCTGCAGGATTCACCACGAGCGAGAGTGTGTGTCGATGACATTTCATGCAACACGTGCACGTTGTTCATGTCTGAAAAGAAAACTTCAGAGACAGTCTGGACCAAATTGTTCGGACAATTTCGGGATTTCATGTCTGAAAACAGCTTTAGAGAATAACTCGTGGATCTTAATGCAAAAATTGGATTCACATAAATTGGGCCTTGGTGGCGGTATGAAGGCTAATGAGTCTCATTCTACGTAAACGGTGAGATCTAAAGGAAAGACTACGAACAATATAAATGTCTCTTATGATCATATGATAAAATGTTCGTTCTCTGAGCTTCGGTACTAAAATAGCAAACATTGTGGTTTGACTAATGTCAGACATCAGTACTGATCAGTGTCAGGGAAGTTACTGCTGACAATTCATTTCTGGCGAAACCACATTGTGCTTTGGTTATTTTCCTCTTTTCTTAGAAAGAGGCTGTGTTGCCATTAAGTGGAGGAAAAACATGAAATCTGGACTCGTGTAATTGTGAGTGGTTTAAATCCAGCAAAGCCAATCTGATACAGCACTGCTGAATATGCAAGACAGACACAAACTGTTTAAAACGGCCTGTTGATTTTTGCTCTGAACATGAAGCAGCACTCGTCAATCACAGAATCAATAAGGTGAAATACACGTATCACAGACTCACACTGCCAACCTTATTGTACAAATATTCCTTTTTGATATAATCATATTAAAAGATGTTATTTTCTATGTGACTGGTATTGTCTCCGTTTCAAGCCAGAGAACATATTCAAACAAATATTACAAATTTGAGATCGAGGCAGGAAAGTAAACTTTGCTCAGGAACTGGAGAGATTCAAATCAGCTGAATCATCCGGTTCAATTTTCCACTGAGCATCTCGTCCTCTGTGACCTGCAGCAGTGACTGGGCACAACAACAAAATCTGACTTTGGTTTGCGTGCAAAATCAGGAATTACAATGGCAAATAAGAAAACACAACAAATCACCAAACACTCCAGCCATGAGTCTCGTTGATAGCTGTTTGTGTTTGAGGAATTTGTCGTACTTTCTTATTTGATGTTGTGTTTGGTGATTTGCACTTCAAGGCCACTGGATAATGGAAAATTTTGACATTTTCACCATTTTCTCAGGGAATATTTCACGGATCTTGATGAAGGGAACAATCAGGCACATTTAGAAGACCGATATCTACAGAGTGTGCCCAGTTTGGAAGTAGATCCAATTAAAAATCCAGATTTAAATACGGTTTCATATAGGCAGAAACAAATAGGACTAGAGAGTTAATGTATCTTGAAGTGTTTTTAGCACTATTTCCAATCGAACATGGATTTGGATGTGGAATGTGAGCGGACTGTTGGCGTAGGAATGCGCTCTTCTGAGTGACATTGGAGTTATTCTTGTCCTTGCTCTTTACGTGACCTCGACGTGAGCGTCGACCATTGAGATGGGTCATTTTTAGCTCTGACCCGCTGCTGCAGTTCTTTAAATGTCCACTTCTCTTCAAAGAGACATTCCACTTACAGAGATGGGTCAAAGCTGGAATAGTCTCATCGGTGTGTCACAAATTCCACATGTCTGTTACAAAGCCGCCTGCTGGTTCCAAGATGGCTGCCAGAAAAGAAAAAATAAATGCTTGAGTGGGAGCAGGAGCGTTTAACATCGAGACAGAATAAATATCAAACCAGCTCACAATCAACGCAACTCACTGCTGCTGCTGGTGTTAATGCTATCGTGCAGAGCAAATTGAGCTTTTCAGGCTTTTTAAAACCATCAAACTGGATTACTAGATTATTTTTATGCTGCAGTTACAGATCTGATTATTGTTTAGTTTTTTTTTTTTTAGCATGTCAGCATTTTACTGAGGTTTTCTGCAATGCAAAACTCTTACCCTGAAGTGCAACATCAGGTCTGACTGCAGCTACACAACAACAATCAAACTGAAGAAAGAGGCTCAGAGGAGTTTGCTCTAAATCTCCACATTAAAAACACAAAAAATAATTACTTTGGTGGTTTTACTACCTGTGAGATCAACTCTGAAATGTCTAAGTGCTTTGTTGCTGCAGGGTATCAGCCACAACATACCTCTAGAAACCTAACAAAGACGTGGAAACGCGCTGACTGCGTGGATTATCTCTGAGAATTGAGCAGGATAACAGGTGAAACTATATATGGTATTCTAAGCAGGCGCTGGAAAGCAGATTTTCGCATTGGCAGGAGTTTTCTGGTCCTGTTGCCAAGCACAATACTCGACATAATGAGAAACACTTGTTTCAAAACGAACCATCCGCTGAGCCACACAGCATTTCCAAAGCAGCCGAGCTAGAGCTAATATTTTACTGTATATCATTAACATTGATTATGTTTGGTGGCTTTGGCTCCGGGCCATGGACATATTCCCATACAACGTCTCCCTGTCAAGATTTAAGGTCTGTTTGCTTTACAGATGCCTGGGAGGTGTAGGTGATGGGTGGAGGGCAGAAGTGGGGGGGGCAGTACAGTATTTTGAGGAGCAAATGACATAGAAAGATGACATGAAACAAGAGACGGTGACACACGAGTCACATTCATGACTGCTTCGGGAAACTTTCTCTTCTGGATCTTCAGAGAGACATTCCCCAAATGACTGTCGTGGAAAGAACAAACGAATAAACAGCGATTCCAAGGACAAATAAAACATAAATCAAGGAATAACGAAAGCCTAATGTCCTCGGTTTGTTGTGTACGGAGGCAGAAATGATAAATGGGAGAAATGGCACCAGCATGATCGCTCTATCAATCGGCGTGTGCGGTGCCAAGGGTCAATTCTATGCTCGCCATCTCTAAAAACGGTCCTGTAATTACACCGCCGGGCTTTTCAAAACCTAATGCATCTGCGGGAAAGAGACGAGGAAAATTGCAAGGTAATATCCCCTCCGAGCAGAAACAAAGGGATCCATACAACGGGTCCTTCTGTGTTTGTTTATTTGATGCCAATTTCAATTGTGTTGACTCGTTTAAAAAAAGAAAAAAAAAGAAAAAGAAAGGAAATGCTGCCTCAACTTAAAATAAAATGGGCTTTTAAAGTTTCTCGTCTGGCGGCGCAGCTCAGCAGTATTTCACCGTCACAAAGGGAGGTATTAAATGCGGAGAGGGTTTTATTGACACGGCTGTATCCATGGAGGATTAGAGAGCTCTGTTTTCTCTGAGTAGCCTGAACCCATTAACACCAGCCAAGTGGAGAGAGACTTCTCTTTTTTCTTTTCCCCCCCGCTGCATGGAGCTCTCGATCTTGAAACTACAGCGAGGGAGAATGAAGTGCTAACTACGACTGCACGGGGGCGAGGGGAAGTGACAGAAATGATTTAGCGTTGAAATTCTTCCTGCAAGGTGTTTTCAGGTACGTTGTTACAGTCGCTCAGACACTCGCATGGAGTCTCCTTATTCATTTCATTTGAGAGAATGCACAAGTATCATAGCCAGTGGCCGTGTGGACTGCGTTGACCGAACCCGAAATGAAACTGTCTGTTCTTCCTATTGCGTCACCAGCTTGGTCTGCCCTTACAGCCGTCGCCTAGCAACAAAGCTATGGAAGAAAATGTTCTTCGGTTGTTTAGAAACGTTGAAAATATTTTTTTTTCGTACATTTAAAAAATTTATTCTGACGTTTTCGCCTCGCTTTTGGCTGCCATTTACCTCTTTGAAAAACAGTTAGTCACTGAAGCGCAATGAATCATGGGATATTTTGGGACGGGAAGGATCCAATAAGTCTCAAAAGTCACATGCACAGTTCCCTCCATCTCTAGGCTCCACCAGCTCATCCTCTCTTTTCATCCAGTCATGCTCGCTTTGAGCCAATCACGTGTAAACGTTTAAAACTTTCTGTCAGTACCACGATCAACGAGTGACCCGCCATCTCAACTCTTGATGCCTGGTCATCCAACCATCCTGCCAGCAGCTCTTCATCACTGTGCTCCATTCCTCATCATCACCACCAGGGTCCAGAAGCTCCAGGAGGAAACCTCCCTCATATCCAAAGCGCCTAATTAATAGTACTGCTTCTGTGGCCTTCTACTTCCTGCTGGGGTTTAAGCACCAAAGTGTATTCCTTTATAAGCTTCTCCTGATTGTAATGCTAGATATTGGAGTGTGGTATGAATGTGTGGGTGTATGTTATGTAAGTGCTTCGAAAGGTTTTTAGAGAAGCTCTATATAAATGCAGTCAATTTATCAGGAGCTGTACACAAAAAGTGCAAGACGGAAAGGTTGACTGGGCGATGGGAGGACAGTGTAAGGAGCATGTGAAGACATGTGTTGCATGACTTTCATAGTGATAAAATGCAGTTACTCTACTTATTGAACTGCAGCCCTGAAAAGAACTGGAGCTGCAGTGTTTCCAGTGTTTTCCAGCCTAACTGTCTCTGCTTGAATCTGACCGTTTTGCTCAGAACTCAGAATCAACGACAGCATATTAATAAGTTAAAATGAGAAAAATACTATAAATGATATCTGTGGGATACAAACTGTACTGTTGAGTATGACCAATGTTTTCCCCTGTTTTATTACCATGGCATTGAAGGTGAGAACTTAGAAGGCTGCATCAGGGACTTTAAGCTCTTGGAGGTTTGGTGCGAGGGCTCCATTTCTGGATGGCAGCACTGTACTAACAAACATTTGCACCGATATGGAACTGCACTCAAACCAACAAAATGTAAATACTGTGTTTCAGCCGTGTGAGTCAGAGTTCTCTGAAAATGATTCACCAGGGCCATGTATGCCATCCCTCCACAGCTGGTGTGTCATTCTATTTGCACCTGGCTAAATCAGCTGCACCTAAACAATGATGAAAACTCAAACGCTCTCCGAGATTTTATTTAGAAAATGTAATGCGCTGGGATTCTTGCGGTTGATCGAGCAGAACACAGCTGAGGAAGAGTAAACGGAAATTATTTGTGTTGTCCAGTAACACACGCTGCAGTGTGTGTGTTCAAGTAGGAGTGTGTGAGCTCATGTTGCCCACTCCTCAAAAGTAATGGGATTAAGGTCAGATGGGACTGAACACAAACACTCAGTCGTTCTTCTCATCCATCATTCCTCTGTGCACACAGCTCAACTCAGGACTGAGGAAAAGAGGAAAGGAAAAAAATAAGAGGTAATAAAAAGATGACAATGATTCACGGAAATATCTAAAAAGTGATTATGGTCATTCGTCTGAATAAGACATCGAAGCAGTGAAACATACAGCAATGTAAAACACTGTTCTCTTTCTTCGCTAGAGAACAGTGGTTTGAATTGCTGTATGTTTCACTGCTTCACTGAAAAGGGGAGTGGGTGATGCTTCATATAACTGAACCTCTTTTTTAATAGCTGCTCCAATGTTCAGACCAAAATTTTAACACAACATATCTTGTGTTGGTATCCTCACAAGTATTGAAGGGACTTGCAATGAAACTTTATTAGGACATCCATGGTCCATTCAGACAGACATTGAGGACCCCTTGGTGAAGCGGACATGCTTGGCGGACACTTCACGTCTTCATGTTTGCTCAGTAAATGAAACACCAGGACATCAAACTCACGACCAGGTTATGATCCTGTGGATATGTCCCCTGATGAAGGATCACCACCTGATTACCCATCCTAGTTTTCATTGAAGCCATTCTCTGCTTAAAAAGATTGGGTCTGCATTTATCAGGTTGGCGATTTTAAACTGCATTACGACTAACATGGGGACTGTGCGCTGAATTAATCTTTTGAACTGCATGTCAGAGAGGCTCTTCTGGTGATTGGACTCCGCACTGATATCCCCAAGACTGTGAATTCCCAGACCATAGTTGTTTCCTCCCCTTGGGGTTAAGCCAAAAGTAATCCACTTCCTTACTAAGAGGTTGAGAAGCTCCGTCTCTAAAGAACCCGTCCCATGTCCCATGTCCCATGTCCCATGTCCCATGTCCTGCAGCTCACCTAGACCCTGCAGTGACAGACTAACCAGCAGGACACGAGCCAAAGCAAAAATAAATCTCATGATAAACTGACCGAGGTGAAACTCTTATTCTCCCTATAAACAAAAGGAAACACCTACTCAGTTGGACAGTGTTTCTGTCCAAGACGGGGAATCTGCATCTTATTGTGGAAACTCAAACTGAGGGGATTGTGTATCAGGTAATTGCATTTATGTTTGGCTTTACTTGGCCGCAAATGTGGGTAACCATTATTTGGATTTTGGGTTGAATGATGGATCGTTTTATTTCCATTTCACTCGAGAGTACTGGCTTAGTGGAATATTACAGTACGAGTATAAACACGACCTCCACAGCAACCTGAGTTTCATATTCATTCAAAGATCATGCACTGTAAAATCAAATTAGTTAAACCTATTTTAAAAAAGCATGCAAACTTATTCCCTTAAGAAAACTAAGTACAGTAGAATAGGTGTTGTCTGTTGTACCAAAAAAGGCTTATTTAGTGTAGTATACTTGGCTTGAGTTCGAGTAACTAAAAAAAACACGTTACGAGTACTTGATAATTTACCTCAGCTGTACTCTTGAGCCGTCAAAATTTCTATTTCAAACAACTAAATCATTTCAAGTGAAATATACTGTGTGCACCAATACTACAACTGCAAGGTCACCAGGTTTGCACCCTGTACAACGTTTCCAAATGACTTCAAATTAAAAGTTCGTGACAAACGACTCAAATGTTGCAATAAAGGCCATTAAATTGACCACATCCAAACATTTCTCCATCAGTAAGTTACATAATTTTATTTTATTGAACTGCCTCCAAAACCCATAAATATGCAATAAACTGGTTTGAGGTGTAACTGCTGCTGAAGGGCTCCAAATCATGAGTCATGTGACAAAGTTTATGCAAAAGAAAAACACATGCATCTAATTCACATTTAGTACATCTAGTATTTTTACCTGGTGGACAAAAGGTTAGCAGTCGATCTTGCAGTATGAAGGGTTTCTAAATAATAAGGGAGAAATATTAGTGGCGAGTAACCAAGCAAACTATATTTATAGAGTTGCAAAGTACGTCACCAGCAAAAAAAGCAGGAAGGATGGAAACAATTAGAACAAAATCATTTAGCCACTAATACATTGTACACGCCTACATCCATCTGAGCTGAAATTCAGACTCTCCCTCTGCTTGAGGGAGTTCTGCCAACCATTCCCACAGGCCTATTTACAAAACTCTCATTCTCAGCGTACATAATATGCCTTGATGTGTGTGTGTGTTTGTGTGTGTGGGTGTGTATTTTACTACACTAACTTTTGTGCCAGGCTGCGTCATCTCTCCAATGGCTCTTTGTAATAACACTGGCAGGGTTTCGTCAATTACATCCACGGGGAAATCTCAGAATCGGGAGAAGAACCAGTCACGGTTGGGTTCAATAAAATCTTACTCACCAGACACTGTGAAGCAGCAGTTACACTTTTCTCATGGGAAATGACGAGAAATGACAAAAGCGAAGTCATGTGCGGGATTTTGCTGTTGTTGCAGCATTTGTCTGGTTGTGATGAGGCTTACTGGAAAGAAACGTGACAGCGAGATGAGGTGAGCACAGTTTCACACCCGTGACTTCCATCCTGTTTGGTTTCTCCGAGCCGTTTCCCCGCAGCAGATGCAGTAGAGCAGCCAACACATCTAACACTGACCAAACTAAACACAACACATTCGATTCTTGAGCACTAACTTTCCTCACATGCCCCATGCCTCACATAAACCTTCCTCTTTAACAGCCATTTAAAGGTTGCTCACAAATATTTTAAAATGCCCACTGATATGTCCAGCGTATGAGGCCGAGATGAGAGGGAAAACAGAGGAGAAGGGAATGTTGTTTTGGGGGTCTTAATAGTAGGTTCTTTGAGCATGTTTTACGTCACTACCACCCACTGCTTTTCCTCCACATATGGTTGGGCTACAGGAATGTGTTTCCTTAGCCTGGTCTTGATGACATGGGTCACCTCACTGACACTGCACATGCTGGCGAGAGATGGGCCGACAAACCCCGGCTCAGAGAACCTGAAGGATGGATTTTGTATCAGTGTTGTTTGGGTGAAAACGTTGAATTTCCCTTTTTCTTTTCTTGCAAGATGAGAAGATTGATTTAAAGCTGGTTAGCTTAGCTTAGCATCAAGGCTGGGAACATGGGGAAACAGCTAGCCGGGCTACGGCCTAAGGAAACAAAATCAATCTCGATTGCTCGCCGCTTAACACATTATATAAAAAGTGAAGTGAAGTGCGAAACCTCAGCCTGACAAGTTGTGGTTTGAAGTCTTGTCGTCACCATCTGCTTGTCAGGGAACCAACAAAGTCACTGCTTCTGTCCAAGAAATAGTCAGAACCCTACTCCGTATAAATCCTCAACTTGTCATTTTCTGTTGTTTGAGGTTAAACGTAGGAGATCTAAAGTGTTGATAGATGAGGAAACTAGTTGTCAAATATTGTTACCTTTTCCCTGTATCCACTCTATGCTACGGTGATCTTTAAGTGCAAATCACAAAACAAAACAAGAAAGACAGGCAGTGCATCCATCCAATCAGCAACAAGTTTTGCAGTCTCGTATAGCAGGTACCTTTTCCACAAGCAGTTAATGTCGTTATGTTTTTGGTATATTTGTTGTTTTCGATTAGTTTTTTGTATTTGTCGTGGTGTTTTTGTGCTTTGTTGCGTTATCTTATTTGCCTTATTTGTGTTTTCTGATTTATTGTTCTGTATTTGTGTTTGCCGTTATGTTTTGCACTTCAGGACCACCGTACAGGTCTCTTATTTAGCAGGTAGTGATAATTAAATTTGATGAAAATTACTACATGTTAAATTACCTATTTTAACAAAAAATAAAATGGAATAGCAAAATTGGTTTTCATCTCATAGCAGTGATGAGAGTAGCAGTCTCGTAGTTCCTAGGTTGAAACAAGATTTACCTTCTCAGTTTTTTCCCTATGACAGTTCAATAAAGGCGAGTGATGGAAGATGACCAGGCCAGGTCCCTCCTCCGCCGGCAGGATGACTGACTTTACTTGTGTTGGCCAGACATCTCGTTTTTCTTTGCTCCATATGATGAATATGTTACACTCGGTAAAACTCACCAAAAGTCCCAGCATGAGTAACACTAACGCAATAAAAACTCACAAATTTCAGAAAGCTGGAAATCCCAGAAAAAATACCAAATCCAAAACACTTCATTAGAATCTGACTCCCTCATGTATCCCTGAGAAGATCTGGATAGAGAGCATATGTAAAGTAAAGAAATCGTTATTAAATTATCTGTTTCACGCCGGCGATGCTTGGTGCACAGGCTGCCTCTGTGTCCAGCTGGAGGGGATTTGAGACAAACCTGGAGCTCAAAGTCTTCCAGTTAAAACAAAAAGCGGCAGCCTGCGGATTCCCACTCAGATGCCACTTGGATGCAGCTGAATGCTAAACTGAGATATTTATGTACAGTTGGTCTGTGTTTACATTCTGTGGTGTCTACACGATCCAGGTTTTACGCCACATTTGTAGGATCAGCTAATATGACTGGGTAAGTGTCTATTTGCTGGTAGCAAATATACAATTTAGAAAATGGCGCTTCACTGATATAAAACTCCAACAGCAGAGAATGAGCCATAAAGGATTTACACATTGATTAAAAGGTGGCTTCAAAGAATTAGATTTTTACAAAAGAGTGAGTGGACGAAATAGTGACATGTGTCAACATACTGCAGTTCAACATCACCGTACTGTAAATTCAGTCCAGCCTCCAACATGAACAAAAAGGTAAAGTCAACACCTCTGTAACAAAGTTAAAAGAAAGCTGAGGATCAAAACCTTCATGAAAGGAGGACGTTTTACAGGAGTGTTGTATTTGACTACATAAGATTTAGCAGGGTGTTCCTAATAAACTGACAACTCAGTGTTGTCATGATTTGGTTTCCTCAAAAAATCTATGGTCTAGTGCTGTCATCACATCAAAACTTCAGTTTATCCAGTTCTCTTGAAGAAAAATCAAACTATTAACATTATAATATGGCTTCAAATCAATATCTTGATTATTTCAAACTATTACCTTAATTACGATTAATGAACAATCCAAATTTTGAAAAACTTGCTGAATTCATAATTATGTTCATGGATAAACGGGGCGTTGCTTTGTCTGCAAATATGAAGTTAAAACACCGCGTTGTGTCATAATCTGCGGGAAGAACTTCTCTCCTGTCTGCAGAAGTGTGTGTGTGTGTGTGTGTGTGTGTGTGTGTGTGCGTGCGTGTGTGTGTGTTTGTGTGTGTGTGTGTGTGTGTGTGTGGGTGTGTCTGCTCATCTCAGTCACTCTTCACACAAACTGACGACTTCTGCCCAGCCCGACATCAAAATGAGCCTTAGTTTCACTGATGTTTGTTGCTAATTAGCAAATAGCAGATTAACTTAACAAAGTGGCAAAGCATCCGCTTGCATCATTAGCTTA
This sequence comes from Hippoglossus hippoglossus, assembly GCF_009819705.1. Lineage (NCBI taxonomy): Eukaryota > Metazoa > Chordata > Actinopteri > Pleuronectiformes > Pleuronectidae > Hippoglossus > Hippoglossus hippoglossus. The sequence continues at coordinate 10,991,618 of NC_047170.1, read as the reverse complement.
CGTTAGCATGCTGATGTTAGCAGTTAGCTAAAAGTCACAGAGCCTCAGAGTCTCTAGCATTAGCATGACTTTAGCCTCTTAGTACTGTTGGAACACATGTCCACAATGTCCCAAAAACATCCTGTGATGTGAAATTTCAAAAATATTTTACGATTCCTAAATGATTCAAGCTGTTGGTTTATCTTGTTTGCCAAGTTGGCAAAATCTCCCTACTGCCGCACAGCATGAACTTGACTTACATAAATGTTTTAAAGCTAACGCATCTGCAATACCTATGGCAAAATGTGTTTTTCAAATTTTAATGGCGTGATTTGCAAACCAGACTGCCCGACTCTTTCCATCAAAGTTAAAGCATTTGGCGGCAAAATGAATAAAAGGGATAAATTAGAATGTTTTAAATTTCACTTATCAACAAGCTATGACCCATTTTTCTACTTTTACATAATTCCAACTATAAAAAACTAACTAAGCTAACTGGTTGTGGTTATGCAGGTACCATATGACTGTTCTAGCTTTTAATTTACGGCAAGAATTCAAATAAGCACAGAAGAGACGTCCATCAACCTTTTCAACTTTTACCTCAAATATCAGTCTGGCAGTTTCAGCTCACCCAGAAGCAAAAAAAGTAATCCAGCTGGTGTCTAATTCATGGAAACGTTGGTGACTCAGAGTCTTACCATGCATTACGAAAAAGCCATTTGAAATTTGCCAGCTGATCTCATAGTAGAATTTTAACAGTAGGTAATGTTACATAATTTGGTGAGCATATGCATCCTCACTGCGGTTGGCAGACTCCTGGTTGTGTCTCCAAGAAAGAAATCACCTTTTCCCAGGGATTTCTTGAGCCAAACACGGACACACACACGCAAAATCGTGACTATATTTGTTCTTTTTACAGGGACTAAACCTTTTTGGAAACGTTTCTTCCTCCCAAAGGTCACAACACCGCCTCCTTCTCCTACCGTCGGCAGTCTTGGCAGCTGATCCAGACATGTGAATGGAGACTGCACCTGTTTTTCTTATCGATGGACTTGCTTATACCATTAACACTTCACACTTGTTGCACTGCATTTTGCGGAGGGTTCACAGACTGCGTTACTGGCACAGGGGAAATGTTACTGGGTGAGAAGTCATCCGATACTGCGGACTCACCGCCCTTCCGTCCTCAACACACACTGCGCTGCACATTGACTGGAATGACTTTCGCAGAGGCTATAAAGCTTGGAGAGGAGAAGAGAAATCGGTTCTTTTACTTTAGCACCTGGTTCTGTTTTATTGCAATGTTCTTGATTGTTCGCAAGTCTGCATGCTGTCAAGGGGATGCTGGGGCATAACACTGAAATAATGAATTCATATTCGTCACTTCCATGGCCACTGGTTTGATTGGGATCGGTCAATCCTGGAATGGGAGTGAAACACACGAAATTGCGGCGATGACGCTCGAACAGCGACGCATTTCCGACCACAGGCTCCCTGCATCTGGAATCACTCTGCTACTGTGTGTCTGGGGACTGAGCTCTGTGGGTCAGAGGGCAGAGAAAGGTTTGTCATTACAACAGTGCAGTGTGAGAAATGCCTCAGAAGGACACTGCTGCTCTGCTGAGCCACGCTCCGTCCAATCATAACAATTGACATGGAGGAAGAGGTGTAATGCTAGCTGAGGGGAATGGCATGGTCATTTGCGGACAATGGGCCAAAATTCAAAGAGAAAATATGGCTGCAGTTAACAGAAAAGGTGAGGGAAAGTTTTCACACCACTGAAGGATTATGTGAAGAAGACAAAAATATGAATATTATATAAATGTGAAACTCTAGCGCTTATTGGGATTTCTATTGTGACTGGTTTATGTTTGTTATTCTTATCCAGCTATGAGTCAAGCCTCATCTTGACCTAATTCTAGGAAGCTCTGTTCACCTTAGCTGAACTTATTTCAAATACTCCTCTAAATTCCAACTCATCCATCCACCCTGACTTCCTCCCTTTGCAGTCTTTAGTCTTTGTACTCATCTACCCTGACTTCTTCCTTTGCTCATTATTACCACACCTGCTTGAGGGCTTTGTCATTTGAAAGTAAACAGATGTTTTGGAGTAAACTGATGCTGCTGTTCTTCATGGGAGGACAGTCTGTCATTCTTAATTGTAGCAAAGTTAGATTTTCAATCGATGACACTCTGTTTTCATTATTACAGTGTTCCTTTATATTTCTTTAAGTCTAGTTTTTTTGTATAGTCCAACAACACATTAATCTATCAATGTGTGTTTTTTCCAAACAGGCCCAGAACAGTGGTAGTTACAGGGCTGGTTATGAAGTCATGGAAAAAGTCCTTAGAAAATAGAGAAAGAAACTGAACTAGAGTTGCAGCATAAGCAGCAAAAATTGAAAACAGGTCTAAAAAAGTTAAAAAAAACAACAGCTGGTGTTATAATCCAATAAAGAAATAGGTGAATTAGTGGTATTGTAAACCCAACTCAAAAAGTATAAAAATAAGGCCAAAAATGGATGATACATCAGATTTTGAACAAGTCTGAGGGCCAGGTGAATGTCTTTGGGGCAGCAGGCTTGAGGTCAGGGGAGGCGAAGCTTGAAATATAGAGGAGCAGAGCAGAGTCCTCCTACCTGAGGAGGTAGACCAACCAAATGGACACTCTGCTATAGCTAACCCTAATTTACACACGTACTTCAGATGTGGTATCCTGAGGAGATATCTGGTGTTTCCCCAGAAGACAAGAAACTATCAGCAGTATCCTTAGATGGACTTGAGAGGAATCACACCAGCCACGACACCAGTAGGAAAGAAGAGAACGTGCCATTGGATGTTTTTACAATGGTACATGGTTCAGGACATTTAGTATGCATTGGTGGGACCACATTATTGCAGTGACTGAGACGGACACAATATATACACAACAGACAAAACTGCCTCTGTGCTAGTTCCTGCTATCGTAGGCATCTCCAGGACCACCTCCTGAGATCTTAAAGGATGGAATTGAGCTTAAGCAGTTATAAGGGTTGTTATGGGAGAGTTAGTAGTGTATTAATACCATTGGGTGGGGCGGGGGCAGTCATAGTACTCCTTGGTGATCTGCGGATATTTTGGCCTGAAGGAAAGGAAATCCCCGTTTCACATCTGTCAACAAAATCACTCGTTTTTCTCCTCTTCTTGCCATTTTTGGCCGTGAAAAACGAGCACGGCTTTGAATCCTCAGCCTTTTCATATTTCATTGAATCCTACCACTGTGAATTTGCTCTCACCGAACTGACAGCTGTCGATTTTTCAATACATTCACGCTGCTGTTCCAAGGACAACAAACTCTTTGCTCTCCGTTGCCAACAATCCCAGCGAGCAAAGTATCTGCAGTTTAAGTTTGCTCCATTTTCTTTCCTCTTGTGGTGTCAATTTCAGTCTGATATTTTGAGATGATGCTCATCTGCTTAAAGGCAGAAAGACCTTGTAGTAATTGTAACCATGTGCAGCCCTTGCGAACATTGACAGTGTCTCTAGATGAGTCTTCATAGCACTTTTGACATCTTACAGGAAACAGGGACAGGAAATGTGCATTTGCTCAATTGTTACCAAGAAAACCTTCCCCACACCATTACACCATCAGAATAGGCCGTTGAGACAGGACAGGGTGGATCCATGGAATCATGCCTGCCAGCTGAGTACCTCAGCAGAAATCCAGATTCATCAAACCAGGTTTAGTCTTTTTCCAGTCCTCCTCTGTCCAGTTTTTGTGAACTTGTGACCGCTACCACCTCATATTTCTGTTCTTGGCTGACAGGAGTGGAACCTGACGTTGTCTTCTGCTGCTGTAGACCGTCATCCACCTCAAGGTTGGCCGTGCGGCTCATTCTTTTTTTTCTTCTTTTCTGCCCATCACTATTGTAAAGAGTATTTTAGAGCCTTTCTGTCAGCTCCAGCCAGTGTGGCCATTCTTCACCGACCTCTCTCACCCTCAAAGTGTTTCCATCTGCAGCACTGTCAGGGACTGACAATCATGGCATGGTCAACGTAAATTAGATTACACATTTTTTCCCAGTCTGATGTTTAATGAGAACATCAACTGAAGCTCCTGACTTGTAGCTGGATGGTTTTACGAACAGCTGCCACATGATTGATATGAATAGGCATGGAGTTCCAAATAAAATGCTAATCTGGGGGAAAACCCTCTTCATACTCCATCTATAATCTTTTTTTAAATGTTTGAAGTGTTTTTCCAGTAACTTTGGTTGTACTTACTTATTTGATGCTATAAAAACCAGGTGAAATATCATGATTGACAGCTGAGCATGTGTATCGAAAGGACCTTCACACCAACGTCACAACACAATCCTATTTCAACTGGTTATATATGCATTGGTGTGTTCGCAAATATGACCTCTTGTTTGCTGATGTAGAAAGAAAAGTTAATAATCCAGATCATTTAATTATTCCAAACACATACAGAATAAACTGCAGCTATAGCTGAAATAAATGAAATTAAAGGTCGTGGTGTGTTCTGGGAAAATGTAGGTAGCAAGTAACTAGAAATGCTAAATGACACCACTTGTCCACAAAATAACCCCTGGACTACATTGAGCACCACGTCCCGAGAACAGACCGAGACTAAACGAGTCCGGAGCTTCTCCTGTTACAGTGATAAAAGGTTAAAACTGTTGCCAAGCACATCGAATGCTCAAGCTGGTACATTAAGAATTCACGGTGCATGCTGCGCAGGTCAGGCACTGGACTAAATTAAAGCAACGGGTTTCCATTATGCAGCAATGACGAGGATGACCTTTGGATGGGCCTGGTATTAACCTGGTTTTGTTTTCTTCTCATCTGATATGATGAAGTTTGATTTTTCTGTCCTGCTGCAGTTAAACATAAATATCTGCTGCCCGTCTAACAAAGAGTTCAAAACCTGGAAGGCTTCATAGGAACAGACATAATAAAATGTTGTTAGAGTGTTAGAGTGCAGACTGTTAAGAGGCGAGGTCAGTCGGCTCTAATCTATATGTATGCATTCATTGGGATGATTTGAAATTGGCCTGGTGGTTTCCGTGATTCCAAGTTCAGTCTGCAGTGTGTAAACTATTTGGCAGATGGGATCATCATGAGCGCCAGAAGACAGAAACAAAATGGGAAAGCTACCAGGCTGCAGAGAAGAGTCTAAACACTTGCTGATTCAAAGCAGGTTAAAAACCACCACAACTATCCACAGCAGCCAGATACACACACACACAAACACACACACACACACACACACACACAAACACACACACACACACACACACACACACACACACACACACACACACACACACACACACACACGTATATTTACACCACATGGGTCAGAAGTTGAGGTGAAACAAAGTAAGTTTACTACGTGGAAATCTTGTTCAAATGACACAGAACTTCCTCATATGATGTCATGCTTTGAAAGATAGAAATTTTATATTGGGTCCACGAAGATGTTGACTTTTTTCTGCCAAGATGACAAACTAAAGGGATTATTATATCTTTAAAAGGGAGGAAAAATGCGATACTTTTCAACATTCGCTGCTTTTCTTGCGAAAGGACAAGCAACATTTTGATGCTATTGACCTCCACTGTCAGCTTTCTGCAAAGTGCTCACATTAAACACAGGCAAAATATCCATTCTCTGATATAGAAAGATGTATAAAGGAATATTTGATACCGTACAGTAACTGAATAAAGATCACTCGACTAATATATATTAAATATCATAGATATTCGCACACTACACATGCTGGAATCTTTCACAAAGATCTGCATTATTTCATGAGAAATGCCCAAAATGTCAAAAAATGCAATGTCAATATGATTAAAAATGTATTTTTCCTTGATCTGCTCCCTGTTGTGAATCCACACAAATGTAATGGGTTCTTCCCGGACCCATACCACATCCTTCACCAAGGTTCGTGATAATCCGACCAGTAGTTTTTGCGTCATCCTACAATAAAAATCAAACAAATGCAGACAAAAACATAACCACCTTGGTGGAGGTAGAGACTTGAGGCAGGGTCAGAAAACAAACAACAGACAATAACAGGAAGTGAACTGCCCTGAAACAAGGAACACAGGTAAGTGCAAAATAAAACAGGAAGTAATAAACTCAATTCAAACGGACACAAATCTAAAAAACCCAAACGAAAGGGAAACAACAAGGCTTAAGTCCATAAACACAACAACAAGAAGATCCACACAGACATAAATCTGAAGTCCACAGCAGAACACAGGCCCCAGACAGGAGGACTCACACATGTTAAAATGTCCAGACCTGAGAGGTCAGTACGATCTCTGTTTGACCCAGTTAATCAACGTTGAGGCTGAATGTTTTACTGCACTGAGGATGGATTACATGCAAGTGATGCTTTGAGGCTGCACAGTGGTGTTTTCAGCTTTATGGATTCGCATCCATAAAACATCAGATTACTCAAGTCTACATTTTATTCTTACGACTGCACACAATACAAGGGAAGGTGATGGGAATGTCATTACTGCAGTCTGTCAAGAAGGGGGGGGGGTGGCAGTAGCTGTCTAGACATTTCACTCTAAACCACAAATTCCAACTTCAAGGTGGCGCGAGAGGAAAAGTCGGGGGTGGTCCGCAAAGTTCAAGGGGCCAGCTATCCAAGAAAGGTCCATATTAATGTAATAAATGCAATCAGAAAAATTCCTATGAATTTATTGAGTTGAACAATCAGGGATAAATATGTGAAAAGTCCAGGGGTGCATCCAGGGGCGGGGCCAGGGGGGCACTGGCACACACAAGCAGCAATTTAAAAAATATATTCAATATGTGGCCTTGAATCAAAGCTATAGAGCTAACAGTAAACAAGGAAGGATTTAAACATGCACTTTACTGAATCAGAAATTGTGAATGGATGTTAGATGTATATAACTGGCCCATCTGTGTAAATTGTGGCCCCCTTATGGCCCCCGAATTAGATCCGCCACTGGAAAAGAAGGATTATTACTATTGTTGATGTTATAGGTCTAAAATACAGGGGAAATTGTAGTTTGGAATTTCTGTATACTTCTAGCAGGTTTTGCAGGATAAAATGAAGCAATTTTCTCTGTCATGTTACAGTCAAACTACGGGGGACCATGACCCTTCAGTATTTGCTCCATAAAACTTGGGCTTGTTTGCACTGAACCAGAAGAACCAGGCTGTAAATTCTCGAGACGGATGCCACCTGCCGCAGCGGGTTCAAGCCCCACAAAGAGGGAGCGCAGTGCAAAACATGTGAGGTCACCTAGTTTGGACCAAAACAGGTCGAGTGAGAGGAACAACAAGAGAGAGCTTCCAGTTTACAGTCACCGCTTAACCCCTCAACCTTTATTTCCAATCACTTTGACAGATCAAATAAACACACGAAAAGTGACGTCAGCAACACTCAAGCTTTGACCCCAAACAAGAAGACCTTTCTGGGCCTGTGTTTGGGAAATAAAGCATGAGACACTGTGACCAGTCCCGTCCACTGGTCTCGGGAGAACTTGGCACAGCGACGATGACGAAGACGAGAGGCCAAATCAGGGGAATCCCAGCAACCCCCAGAGACTCTGCTTCATCTTCAACCGAAAATCCATCACTTACACAGAGCACGGATCACATGAAAGCTCAGGCTCTCCTGATAAGCCGAGTCCAACACTAACACTGATGTCATCACAAACATGGCCCGGGCGAGAGCACGCTAATGGCTGATGATTATTCATTCGACGTCACTGACCCAGTCTCAAATGAGATAAATATGCAGGCCAGTTTGACTTTAACCCTCTTTTTACAATATTATATTACTCACAAATCAAATGTGAGAGGCTGAGAGACTTTTTAAATTCCAGCGTTACGGCTCTATTAGTCCACGACCTTCTGATATCTTAGACTTTGCAGCTTGATTTCCAGGTTTCTGTCAGCGTCACATCATAATATTTTGAAACATGATGAAGCTGGAACAAGTCCCGGCTCGGGTTTGCATGTCCAATTAACTTACAACACGCTTAACAAAATAAAACTTAAGCTATAGAAACATCTAGTTGAATACGCTTTGCCAAGTCCATAGCAGAAATCCACCTTGAGATCTAACTACCGTGAGATGGTTTCTCCAACAAGGGCTTCTACTTAGATCATGAACGGGACAAACGACAGCGTAACAATGGCATTACTTGTGTTGTGGTACTCTGTTGCACGGCTCCCTGCTACAGCAGCTTGAACGGGCCCCAAATAGGATCAAGGAAGAAAAGCTGACACAAAAAAAAAAATCCGACGTAACAATTTGCATATTCTTTAACGATGAATGGTACAGTTCACCAGATGTCACCGCTGCACTCTGGACACATTCTACAAGCTGCAACACTCGACTATGCTTCCCAGACACACAAAAGCTCCTATTAGGTGCCAAGTAAGCAAGGATCAAGCCTTAAGCCGCCCATGTAGGGGTAAGGGCTCAAGCCTTTTTTCTCCACTTTGTGATGATGAAAACTTATTCAGGGGTAGTGGTGAAAAATTGTAGGAAAATCCTTAATCGATTATTTTAGGACAAGAATGTTAAGGTATAAATGTTATAAAAGTGGACTTCATGCAATAGTTAGTTTATGATCTCTACTCAGTACATCAGTTAGAATCATGCATTGTAATCACAAAGGCTAAGTTGTCTTGACCCCTGTATAATCCAGTGCAGGTATTATTTCTGTCACGGACAGGCATCCCAGAGGCTCTGTCCTGCCACAGGCCCTGTGTGCCAGAGCCCAACTCATTTTTCATCTTCTGTCTAGACTGTTTCCAGGCCTATGTAGCCACAGCCTGAACCCGCCAGCCGGACGGACATTCAGCGTTTGCTCCCAACTGACCACGGCCCGTCACGAGAAATCTGCCTCTATCAAAAGAATCTACATCCAATCTACATCCAGAAAACAGATTTTTACTAGTTTCCATTTGTGTTAAACGCGTGCCTGTGACATTTCACCCCATTTTCATAGCACCAAATAACCAATTAATACCAAACTTACCTGAAACATAAAAACTTGAACAAATATCAGTGTGATAAGAACTATCTAAGATGACAGAAACTAACTGTGAGAAAAATGTATTTGACGTTTAGGCTACTTTTACTTTTTAGTTTGGTCCATGTCCTATCCACTAACATGGAGGAGGCAGGACTTTAGGCCAGCCAGCAACCAGGTGGCGAAGGATACGTCACTTTTGGGGAGCAGTCTATGGTTTTGACCAACAACATTATAGCTCATGGCTACACAGTTTAGTAACACATCAATTGCAGATCCAGTTTACAAGAGAAACTCAGATCGTCCTCGAGGCTGTTACACCGACAACCGTGATGATCAAGAGCAGTAACACACTGGGTTATGTTTTTCATGTGCATTAGAGATACTGCAATGGAGCATGAAGGAAACAGAAGGGTAAACAACACCTTGCTGAGCTGCTGCTGTGTTCACTGAGGGTGGTTGACATGGACGCCAACTTAAAGTCAGAAGAGTTCAGAGAGCAATCTAGTACCAGTCAAACTACCTATACTATATTTGATGGTAGAACATTTGTTTTGTTAGAGGTCTTGGACAATAACACTATGCATTACTTCTGGGAGAGAAAATATTCACCTTTGTCCCCATTCGTAGATAATGTTGTTCTCCCCCATCTCTATTATGGCCTGTTTTTCACTCCGTGGCAGTTCAGAACAACTATAAACACATTTGATTTGCAATGCGGTCGGACAGCACATCTTAAGAGACCATAAACAGACCCTAACTCTCCGCGAGAGAGCAAATTAGCATATTTCCCAAAAGACCTTCACACATAACGTCAAACTGTAAAACATATTGTGAAAAAACTAGGACAGGGGGTTGTTTCAGTCAAGTCCAATCTGTTGGCAGTAAATAGAATTTGCTCTGTGTCCTCCCAGATCATAATCATTGATATTTACAATCTAGAATGTTGTCATCCCTATTTGTCCACACTGTAAATCTGCTGCTCTCTTCTGTAAACACAATATCGATTTCATGTCGGGTCTGTCGTAGAGTTTTTTTTCTCGAGGGTCAAAATTAGGCCGTTTGTCCTGGAATCAAAAAGCGTTTTCAGAAAACTCTGTATAGGTTGTTTTGGTTTTGGCAGCTCGCTCCTGAGTCCAAGGTGATAGTTTTTGTTACCTGCTGTCATGAAGATACATCATAAAACGTCTCGGCTCTAACTTTAGGTCCTGCTGGGTTTTTCATGTTTGCCTGTCTCTCTCAGCTGACATCTGAACCTCTTGAGAAATGTCTGTGTGTGACCACAGCCCGTCTCTGTCCAGTCTTACAAGGCCCGAGCATCAAAGATGGTTGTAAATGTCTTATAGATGGGTGAGAATATCTGGGCGCAAAGGAATGTAACATGTCAAAAATAGATGCACAAGCTGAGCGACTTATTCCTGAAGAAAATGCCCCCCCTCCTAGTAATCCCTCAGGTTTTTCCCACACTCTAAACAGTGTTACGGAAAAATGGGGGTTTAATTGTGTGTGTTCTACCGACATAATGTTTGTTAAGATTGTTTGAAGCACTTTACAAGGCCCTCGCATAAAGCTGATGAAGCAGCAACCGGCTAGTTCTTCTCAAGTCTACATCTCCAACCTTCTGTCATCTACTGTAGGAGTTAGCCACTGGATCCGCAAGAGAATTGCACTTCTTTCTGCTGAACCACTGTCATTTACTGTTTACCCTTTATATTGCCTCAATGGTCTTTGCAGTCTTTGTCCTTTCTGTAACCGAGGTTGAGGACGGTCAACTCAGATTCCTCCAAACAACAGCGAGACTCGTATCCAGACAACAACAAGGGGAAACATCCAGTCCGATCAGACTCTCTCCAGTCATGTTTGGAGAGGTCTGAGCTATTCAGTCAATACTTAGGCTTTGTGGCTTTGGGTTATATTAGGTGATGTTTCACTGTAGTTACAGTACCAGCTGGCATTGTAGCCGGCATCAAGATCCTTTGGAATCAGACATTATTTTATCAGTGATGTTATATTAGCACCTTGGTGTATATACAATCTAAACACATCAGGAATTTAATTTTGAATGAAATGGGGGCTCAGCGAGGGCCCTCTTTGATCAGAAGACTCGGATATTTGTTGACTTAATTACGGTGCTTGTTACTCTTCGGAGCAGGGAGGAGTAATAATCCAGCCCTGAACTTCTGATGAGGACACAGGGTTGAAGCATTCTCACCCATAGCTCTTTTCACTGTCAGCGAGTCTTCACCCTATTGTAGGTTAGCAGACAGTGTGAAAGGTGCACTGTTTGCTATGTAACCGTATATTCCTCTGATACAACGTTTGCTGCTGCTTTGTGGATTAAAAGAAGCCTGGACAGCTTGAAGCCGGAGACTGGGCTACCGACCAATGTAAACCACTCATGAAATGTCACGATTTCTTTTTGTCCCTCGGCCAAAGTAAACCAACTCATGACATCACGAGTTTCCAGTCCCGAAGCGGCCACAATAAAACTGCCTTTCAAAAAAATAAACGTGTATAATATAGTATAAAAAATGTCTTTAATAAGCACTCTCATTCTTAAAACTTTGTGTTCTTACGTTATTTGTATTTATCATGGCAGATTAAAGAAACAGTTTGACAGTTTGTGAAATTAGGCGGAAGAGTGAGAACTTTAACGCTACAATCAATCATGATATTTCACCCTGTTTTTAAAGAATCAAATCTAATTAAAACAAACAACATTAAAAAAAATGCACTTTAACAGTCTAAAATAACTTTGTCAAAAATGTATTTGACATGTACTTTGACTTTTTAGATTGGTCCATGTCCTATTCATTAACATGGCAGAGGCAAGGTTTATGATCTATTCTAAAGCCAGCCACCAGGGGGCCATCACGACTCTTTGGCTTCACTTTTGGTGAACAGTCATGTTCATACAGTCTATGGTCCAGCACCATGGGCTAGTATTTTCCAACATTACCAGTATACTAAGCTAAGCTAAGCTAAATTAAGATAACCAGCTTCATATTTCATATTTACTGTTCCAATCTCAAACTGTAAACAAAATATGAAGCTACAGCCGGGAGATTGTTATCTTAGCTATCATTTAGTCTGAAAGCCTGGAGGATCAGTTAGCTTATAATATAGCTATAAGACCACAACTTGTCATTTTTACGTTGTCATTCAGATTTAATACACAAAATATAACATGTTAACTTTAGATGTGATGTGATTTTCTTTGTTATTTTTTAGCTGTGGACAGATCATGGTTAGCCTTCCTCTGTTAAGCTCACTGTCTCCTCCTGTATTTCTAGCTTCATATTTATCGTTTGCACGTGAGAGGAGCAGCAATCCTCTAACTCTTATCAAGAGAATGAATGAAATGGTGTTTATTGACAAAAATCTCAAGTTGTTCCTTTGGGCTACACGATCTACAGCTTACGATCTCATCTTTCAAAGGGCTCCTAAACGTTTGGGTTTTTCAAGTCATATTAGACGTCTTCTTCGTCCGTCCAATCACATCGCCTGCTGCCAATGTCTTAGTGACTTTCCCATGCACGGCGGAGTCTGCCAGCGCCGTAACAATAGCCTTGGGTTGAGTGCACAGCTGAGTTGGAGTCGACAGCGTGTGCTTTGATCGCTGGGAGAGTGATTGGAGTCGTCCTGAGGAGCTTTTGTTTCTTACTGAATTGTCCAGATCTGAACTTTGTGGTCCAGACCTGAGTCAAAACCTTTCCTATCACTTATTTGCTGGTTGTTTTAGACGTTCTGTGCATATCTCTGTGGAAACCATGTACATTCTACTTACTCAAAATCTATCTGCATTGAGTGATTTGAACAATAATCAATGCAACACTCATTGAGAATGGCCTATTCTTCTTTCTTACTTTCCCTTTAACTCCCTGCTGAACGTCATCCACATGCTGGCATCGACACTGGGCTCTGAGAGGCCTCCGGAGAGGGGGGACGCACGGGTGGGAGGCGGAGAAAATTGGAACAATATATTGTAGGTAAATAAATGCTCTGTCTGAAAAAGAATGACTTTCCAAAACAGACCCTAGGCCCCGTGGAGCAGCATGTGCCCCAAATAATGCCCTAAATTACCCCTCGGATAATATGATAATAATGCATCGACCTCTTCAGAAGTCACTGGGTTCACTGTGCACACAAGGCCCAGCTCTCTGAGACTGAGAGAATATCATCTGAGGCCTTGAGGAGACTGCACGTGAAGAAACTGTGTGTGTGTGTGTGTGTGTGTGTGTGTGTGTGTGTGTGTGTGTGTGTGTGAGTGGGAGTGGGAGAGAGAGAGATACTGTAGAAGTACAGTATTCTATTCAATCCTAGTTCCAGCTAAACTAAACATTTCACTGCTTTGATTAGTCTTGGATCGAGCTCGCAGCCAAATAAACACAGAGATAGTGTGAAATGCTGTGAAATAGGTGTATGCTAAACTAATCCGATGATATGGATTATAATATGGGTATAAACCCGGGGATAGGATCTCAGCACCGTGTCAATCAGAGTCTTTGGCTGCACGGCGGATCGAGCTGGCCGGAGAGTGGCCCGGGCTATTGATACCAGATGAGAGGATGAGTCAAAATACTGAGCAGATGTAATGGTGCACAGTCATAATAGGGATAAAGAGGAAACAAAATCACACCGTAGATCTAAAGACATTAAATGTGAGGAAATGGCTTGAAATATTTGTATAAACATAAAGTTTTTTGGGGGAAAATGCATTTGTCAGATTTTTATCTCTGACTAGGTTAGGGTTAGGGTTAGCTCACCTAAAGATCTACTTGAGCTCATATTTTGTCCCGATATGTTATTTCTGCAGACGTAAACACTGTTAAGCCCAAATATCTCCAGCTTCCCCTCTCATAGGAAAAATACATTTCTGCTTGGTGTCCTGCCATTGGTAAAGTATTGGATCAGGTCTCGGAAGTCTAAATATTCAGCTACTCTGTCCTGATTTAACTGCTAATTCTGTCGACTTTCACTCTACAGTACGGACGGTCAGCAGTGGAGAGTTAGGGGCCTGAAATGTATGGATGGTGTGAGGCGGAGGAGGCAAACCTTTGCTGTGCATGCACCACCCCTGAGTGATATATCCCCTCCACCGGCTCCAGCACCTGAAAAGTCCATCACTTCTGAAGAAGACTTTTGGGAAAGCACCAGTTGTCTGCAACAGAGAGAGGAGGAGGAGAGAGAGAGAGAGAGAGAGAAAGGGGGGAAAAAAAGGGAGGAAAATTGTTCCTGCGTCACGTTGCTTTAATTTGTTCACCAGCTGCCAATGAAAATTATGACCTGCAGAAGGTTTTTCCTTTTTTCTCCGCTCTCTCTCTCTCCTCTTTGGCTCAACATCTGCCCAGGCGAACCACACAGCTGGAGCCACACACTGAACAAGTGTAATATTTACAGTATAATGAATACGACAAAGAAGACAGATAGGACACATGGACCCGGACCTTATATACTGATTTGACTCATAACAGGCTGTGGGGCTTGGATGAAGGATGCATCCAGGGACCATGTGGTGCATGTGGGAAGTGTAAAGTTTTATCACCTGTATGGAGCCGATGTGATACATCAATCTAGGCAGTTTAGGATATTTATAATAGGATTAGGATATAGATCAAATCATAAAATGCATCCATGTAAGATTCAGCATCACCCCAACAATATGCATAATAAAGATTTGTATTATAATTGTTTTTGCATATTAGGATCCCAGGGGGAAAAAAGGGGGTCATTAATAGACATTTAATATGCTCCATCCTCTGTGGTTGTACTTATTAAACAAATGTTGCCCTGCAGCTGCACAAACCCAAAGCAGATGTCCTGGTGAAATTAGGCAAGATCCAGAGGGGGATTAGGTTTAGCAGAAACCAAACACCGCGTTTCCAAAATGATGCTGCTTGTGAGTGTGTGTGCGTGCGTGTGTGCGTGCGTGCGTGTGTGTGTGTGTGTGTGTTTCAGGTGACGAGGAGGGGCCGTGCGTCTACCTCGGCAGCAAGGCGCACTTCCAGCATCGTCCTCTGCGCTATATAAACCCGCAAACACAGACTTCTCCTGAAGCACTCACAAAGTTTGCAAAGCGCAAAAACGCCTCACTTCGCAGCCAGGCAGCCCTCCCTCCCTCTCTGCGGACCACTACCGGAGCCTCTGGAGGTGATAACAGCCTGTGGCACAGAGAAAAGGCACCGTTACGCACGGAAAGGTAAGAGCAGAGGGCGTGGAGCTATGTCCCTGATATTTCTGTTTTAATCTGTAATGCACTGGCGCTTTTAAAGTTTGGTTTGACCATATCTGATAACTTATTTTTACGCACCACTACAAATCAAAACAAGTCCGTCCTCTTCTCTTTTTTTTTCCAGAGCGCAATCCAGGATCCAGGATCTTCCGTCTGCAGTGAAAAAATGAAGCCTCAGTTATTTGCCATAGATCTAATATTTCTGTGCATATCGTGCGGAGCAAGTGCATTGGCAACGACTTTCCCCGGTGTGTCCACGTTCTCTCCAGACGCCAATTTTACCAGTTTTGGCGCAGACCGTGGAACAGACGCCACGACTCTTTCTAAAAGCAGGAGGAAGCGTTATATCAGTCAGAATGACATGCTCGCCATTCTTGATTACCACAACAAAGTGAGAGGGAAGGTGTTTCCCCCTGCGTCCAACATGGAATACATGGTAAGCGTTCATTCATTCTGATCAATGCATGTATTTGCAATCGATGCACGGTTATGGTTTCATGTTTTGAAGGTTTGCATAATCAAAAATTACCAATCTGCAGGAATCCAGTTGATTTAATAGTTTTTTGTGCAAGAATGAATAGAGAACACGAAAGTAAAGTGATTGTCTATGAGTTGTACTTGGCAGCTTCAGCTGTTCAGCACATTGCTCTGCAGGAGACCACCAGAGTCGTCACTTCCACAGGGAGAGGGGTCATGTATGGTATCAGTAGCCTGATGCTGGCAGTGTGGTATGGAGACAACAGCAGCATTGAGTTGTAGACGTGATGGAGAGCGTTTCAATTTTTGCAAATATCAAAGCTTTTAAACCAGATTTTTATTTTAAAAAACAATAACATATGTTTGTTTTATTATTTGACATATGCAGAAGCATAATGCTCATTTAAAAACTTAGAATTTCAGAAAATTGGGGATGGGGGAAGTCATCAGTCACAATCATGGATACGACTGTTGACATGTTTAGATGCTTGTCATCATCTACACCAACATGTTGTGAAGATTATCAACCCTCTTTTTTATGCAACACTGGGAATAGAACTTTCTCCTCTTATGTAAACTGACTGATCAACTGACTTTGATGGATGGTTTGTGCGTCCTGCCATGGTTACACCTGTAACAGGGCCGTGAACTCACAAAGTGCCGACTCTTAGGTCACACCTCGCTGCTGAATACGTTCTAGTGTTGATATTTTCCGTCAGTTATGTAATGGATGTCCATGTTCCCACCGTCTCCCTGTGTGTGTGCCCTAGGTGTGGGACGAGACTCTGGCTAAGACGTCAGAGGACTGGGCCCAAGCCTGCCTGTGGGAGCACGGGCCGCCTCACCTCCTCAGGTTCCTGGGTCAAAACCTCTCCGTCAGGACAGGACGGTGAGTGACCTTTGACTCCCCTCCGCCGCCCTGACATCTGCTGCTCCTCTCAGGGACGACTCTCTCTCAGCAGTCATGGTCGTTGCCTTGCAGCCCCCTTCTTCTTTCTCCTAAAAGCTTTTGCACTGTGACCTGGTGACTGCTTGAGGAATGCTCCTGTGACACCTCAAATAAACAAAAGCTGTGTTTTCAGCCATGACCCATGAGGACAAAGGCGCATCCCTTTTGTGGGTCTTGACTTTCCATTTGGAAACACATCACCTTCGCGTCTTCCTGCACTTTTAGATTTTTATTGAGGAACCACATGAGCAGTCCTTGTTTTGACGGGTTCCTTGTGACCTGCTGGGAGATTTCTACACAGAAGTTATTTCCCAAAAAACTAATAATGCAAAACCAGATTTATTTAACAACGGAAGTGTTTATCTAGTTTAGTATGAGGTTTCATTTGCTGGTGTTAAGAGCAAAAACTCACCATAGAAAACATGTGCGCACATGGATGTAGATATTTCAGCAGGTCTGTGCCGCGATGCAGCACAAACGCACAGATCAGTGTGCTTTAGCAACAATTTAAACTGGAATGGCACTCACAGAGCACACAGTCCCCTAATGAGCCCAATTTAAAATTCACAAGACCTGGATTTCTATTTTGATCTGCATCAAATTGCACACACTCATAAATATAAGCCCACTAAACATGACAGATTTCATTTCATCAAGATCAATGAAATATTCTCTGTAAAATCAACGAAAATGTTAAAATCACCCTTTCTCGCAATACCACAGCCTTCCACCAAGTTATGGTAATCTGTTCTAATAGACAAACAAATACAGAAGTAATAAGACGTTGCTCACTATTAGCTGTGATAGATTTATACACTGTTTCTTACTGAACACGTGTTTTGTTCCCAGCTATCGATCCATTCTCCAGCTGGTGAAGCCGTGGTACGATGAGGTGAAAGATTACTCATTTCCATATCCCCGTGACTGTAACCCCCGCTGCCCTCTCAGATGCTATGGACCCATGTGTACCCATTACACACAGGTACGCAGACAACACTCAGTATTAAATGCTGTTAATACTGTTGAATTGGTGCAACAGCGATATTAACCGCTGGTGTTTCTGTTTTGCAGATGGTGTGGGCAACCTCCAATAAAGTTGGCTGTGCTGTCCATACGTGCCACAATATGAATGTATGGGGCTCAGTGTGGAAGAGGGCAACATATTTAGTCTGCAACTATTCACCCAAGTAAGTACAGTCTTCTTCCATCGATCAGATGTAGTGTTTATGACATGCAGTGAGGAGGGCGTGTCAATGCTGCTGAACCTGTTAACCTGATGACGACAGGTTTAATCCCAACACAGTCCGCTCTGTTCTGGGCTGAGTTGTGAAATGCCACCCACGCTGCTGTGAGGTTCAGATACAAGCCTGTGATCCGGTACCGCGTTGCCACAGCTCCACAGACCCACGAAGCAGAAGAACAAATTCCAGGAATCAAAGGCCGTTCGGACATGTGACTGACTTGTGACCTAGGTTCTTTAATCCCGCCGGTTTGAGTTGTTTGTTAGAGTCACAGGCTCAGGACACCGATGACCTATTTTAGCAAAGCGGAAATGAGCGCTCGATTCTTAGAGACACAAAGTTGTTGGTTCGGACAAAGTTCTGCTTTCTGATCACTGTTGTCAAAAGGCAGCTCTGTGTCATTTTATTACTTTATACTTATTTATCTGTAGTTAAGTCGTCAAACGATGTGTCTTTGATAAACACGTTGAAATCTCATTTTGCTGCTGACGAAATAATCTCGCTACAAGTTTTGGATCATTTTTCATGATCTTGACCAGTTGTCATGACAGTGTAGTTCAAATGTGAAGATATAACATAGAACAATTCTCCATTAAAACATCTTAAATAGACCTATAGACCTATGTTATATATTTTGTTGACGTGTCAGCAGATTGTTCCAGAGAAATCCATAATTTTATTCAACATACGTGTTGGTCTCTTTGCTATCGCCATTGGTAGTGAAAACAACAACTCCCATGATGCCACGCTGCTTCACGACATCATCAAACTAGGTCTTTTGTTGTTGTTTTGATTGGCCGTAGTGGTCAAAGTTACATATTGCGCGTTTAAATATTCTCTGAGCACTTTGAGGACACTTTGGCAAACATGGCAAACCCTCTATGCTGATGATCATGTAATATGACTGACAGCCCCAGAGCAGCTACTAAATGGACTCTGAGATGAAACTGATACGTCAACTGCTGATCCCAAGCTGGAGGAAGAATGAAGTTTAAAACTCAATAGTTTTTCTTTGAAAATAGTTTTGTTCTTTATATGTCCTGATCATTAAGCCTCTCCCAATATCTTACCATCAGTCATAATGGGGGATTTTTGCTCAGACACCAATTCAAGTTCAGGTTCCACTTTAAAAATCAAGTCTATGGTCACTGCCAGGTTCACTGACATGGCGACTCTCTGTCTTTCAGGGGTAACTGGATTGGAGAGGCCCCCTACAAAGTGGGCGTGCCCTGCTCCGCCTGCCCCCCCAGCTACGGGGGCTCCTGCAGCAACAACATGTGCTTCCCTGCCCTCAAGACAAACTACCTGCACTGGTTCAAATAAGCACAGGTCTCCTTTTTGAAAACAAGCTGACAACCTACAGTACCACAAAGACATTGTTTTCAATCCCGTAAGGATTTGCACAACAGTCGTGGACCACACTATTTTTGTATATATGGGCTTATTTAAAGACACAAACATACCAGTTTTTTGAAGGCAGCAGACAATTTAGCGTTGGTGACTTGTAAATAAAGTGTAAATTAATTTGTTGCGATTTGATGAAATATAATTTATATGTAGAATGGGTCCTTAAACACAGTATACACTTTTGTTTTTTTTTGACAATGTGGTAATTAAGGACATGACACCATCATAGCTGCTCATACCTGCTCACTCTGGTGCTACGGGCATCACACCTTCACGCTGTGTGCTCTACCTTAACAGGAATGCTGTGACTAACACTTCAAAGCCTTTGACCTCAGAGGGAAAAACCTACTCTGGTGGTGTCGGCTCGGTCGCTGCCGTCGACCCCGCAGTAGGTTACGAAACTTCATTCTCGAGTTCAACGCATTCTCCATTTTTCGAGATCGGGAACCAATCGGCAAAAGTTCTTTCATTGACAGAAGTGCACTTACACTGTAACCTAAACGGAGAAGGAATACACGTCACCTCATTTCGAGATATTTCGTTTTTTCATTTACACAGTGAATTTGCAGCTTTAATCTGCACTGATTCAGTTGAGTTTCATCACATATAATCCTTTTTCACATTATATTTCAAATAATACACGACAGAGAGCACATACAATAAATCTGACCCACATATCTTGTCTATGATCGTATTTGTTACAGACTATATTGGTAAACTGTATATATACATGAATGTCTTATAGTGGACAATTGCAGTGTTTGTCTGTTTGTAATGATCTTTTCACTGATGTTGTAGCGATGGGTTTTTTGTAGTTAGGCACTCAAGTGCACCTTAATTGTTTGCAGATTTCCAAAGTACTGGGAAATTATCGTTTGTTTTGTACATGTAGATAATCAATACACCTCCTTAAACTTCAAGTACTCTATAAGTTATTCATTTTTATATGGGAAAACAATATTTAATTGATATTCTTTTTGTGTATTGTTTTGTAAAAGGATTGTACATATATGTATACAATTTACTGAATACAGTTCATTCAACTATTATAATGGTGGAGGTAATTCCCCGTGGTGTGAATGAGCTGCGGTAGATCTATATGAACGAAGCACTAGCGTAATATCCACAGGTAATTTTCATGGACCATTTTCAACTCTGCGAATCAGAATTACTTTTCGAATCAGGACAGTTTCTCAGTAATCTGAGAGGGATTCAAGCACATGCCTGTAGTGTGATGAGAACATGTTCAAGAAGACACAAAAAGGTTGATTTAAAGGAAACTTGCTCGAATGCATTACAAAAACAGGAAATTACCATTTTCCGCACTGACTGTATTTAAATCATCATCAACAACAAGCTATTTATGCAGCAAACTGCGTTTTTTCTTGTTGTGTTTTGTATTTGTAATAAAATTGTCTATTTTGATTTTGTTCTCTTCTTGTGTCGACGCATGTTTCCCTCTTGTCAAAACAGCACCATTGTCCACGTGTCGTCTGAGATGGACCGGAGCTCTTCCTCCTGTCTGATATCGATTAGATGTTTTCATTTTTAGTCAAATTGTGCCATTGCAAAGACTGACATCCTGCATATCAAAGGCTGAGAGGGGGAAGAGAAAACATGGCAGGGCTACAACTGAATCCTGATATGTGAGGGTTGACTTTGTCTACACAAATGAAGGGACGACTGATAGTGAGTTTCAGGGGACCCTCTTGTGTGAGTTTGTCCAATGACACCATTGACCTCATCGAGAGGGACAGACAAGGGGAGGAGTGGAATGCTGGAAGAGTAAGAGTGTGTGTCACTTCCAGACAAAATTCTAATCAAAGACAGACAATCCAAAAAGACTATATTTGACATTTTACTGTACAATTTTAGTATTTGGATGATGATTTTAACAAGAAGTAGAAACAAACAGGTGGAACTTTGGATTCAGAGCCATAAATGTTCT
The DNA here is from genome assembly GCF_009819705.1 of Hippoglossus hippoglossus. Taxonomy (NCBI): domain Eukaryota; kingdom Metazoa; phylum Chordata; class Actinopteri; order Pleuronectiformes; family Pleuronectidae; genus Hippoglossus; species Hippoglossus hippoglossus. The sequence goes on along the minus strand of NC_047170.1, from coordinate 10,970,352 downwards.
GATGTGCAGAGCAGATGCTGCAGTTTTTGCACTTTTTCCTTCGCAGGGTTTGCAGAATATGGGCGTGGGCCCGCCGGCATCAGAGTTAGGTGCATGAGATCAGACTATGAGGCAAAGAAATTAGAAAAGCTCTTACAACATGTTTTATTTGTTAGATAATCATCTGTGCTTGTGCAAATGCAAACCGGACTACAGAAAACATCTTTCCAGACTGAAACGCCCGCTGCACAGCACTGCACTTTGGAAGACTGGAGTTCAATAGCTCCCATTTTCATGGTAAAATCCACGTCCTGCACGTTATTAAGCAGCTTCGCTTATGCAGCCAGCCCGAGCTGCAGCACACTCCCTGGAACCAACAGGCAGAGAGTTTTCGAGGAACACATTAGTATGCATGGGAAAAATCCGGCTGTCTGAGCAAGAGCGGGACTCTGAGCCAAGCAGATGATTGGTGGACGTTTAAAAGGCACATCAGCGGGATGAGAAGCAGGACGCCACGAGGAGTTAGATAACCTGCTGTCGACATTTACCTGGCGTATCCATCAGTGGTGGAGGCAGAGCAGAGGTTAAGGATATGGATTTGGGTTTGGATGAAAGCATGTCTGTCGTGGACAAGGACAGAAAACCACCTGCAAATGGAGTGTAAGTGAAACGGAATAACATTACACCTTAAACCGTTAGCAATACACACTCAGGCTCTTTATGCCTGAGTGTGTTTCTTATCAAAATGTTCATATTATCAATACATTTTGAAATATTCAGTACTTTTTCAGCCTTTTTTTCCATCCACTTCATGTCCCATAAACGTCAGAATTTAAACTAGTAAACACTTTTTGGACTTTATCATATTAGTTGAGCTCTTTCATACCTTTAATAGTTGTTCTATAATTCCACATTACATGTTATGTACATTTTCAGAGCTTTTACAAAAGGCACTTCAACTACTTTTACCCGTTTCAACAATTTCCATGCACACAAATCCCTCACACAACTTCCACTTCCCATGAATAACTTGAACTGTCTTCAACCGGCTTTCATTACTCAGACATATGAGACTTTCAACCCTGTGTCTACACACAGGAAGTGTTTCAGCCTTGTTTTTCAGTTGTCATGTGCATCTGATGGAACACTTGTGTACCTGTTTTAATTTGTCCAGCTGTCCACACAGGCTGTGTAACAGTTCACCTTTTACTCGTGCCACATGCTTGTAAACGTGTGCCAACGCATGTTGTCCACATTCTTCCATTTTACGTGTGTAACTACAGTGATCGGGTTTTGCTGAGCTCTGGTAAAACACAGGTGACCACAGTGGAACACAGCAGCTGACGCTTCAACTGCTTTAATCTCTATCTTCACTCAATGGACAGTTTGAATGCTTTAATTTGTTTTCACCACTTCCTGTGAAAACTGTTGACACTGAAGTCTTGCCTTAAATTTAAATATTGACCAACGCTTCAATTCCTTTCAGATCTCAGGTTTTCATCTTTAAACAACAATACCACAAAAACGTATACAGCTAATCTCACACACGCAACTTCCTCGGATTTATTACTTCAACTACTTACACTGCACACACTACAACTTTCTACAACACTTCCACTTCAACAGACATTTCAGCCACTTCTTTAACATTGGAGTCATCTGACGATGAACTTCTTTTTAACCTTTAACTCTTTAAATGATAAAGATGCTGCTGCTTTCAGTGGTTATATGTCAAACACTTTTTTAACTGCTTCACTATGATTCTCTAATTCAACTGCTTTCCCTGTCGACACGTCAACTGACATTTACTCGTCATAACTTCCAAGACACTTCAGCACTTTTAAGTTTCAACCACAAAACACTGAAGCTTTTATAATTCACACATCTGTCACTCTTCATATTTGCACCCCACTGCAACACTTCAGCTGACAATTACTTTATACATCAGTTTACCCGCTTCACATTTCCACTTCACTGAATCTTCCAACCCAATTAACATTTCCATTCAACTCAATTGCCAGTTTCTTGATCGAAAACAATTTAGGTTGTTCTTGCTACTCGTCTGTGCCAACACCTACCGAGGCCTCGGTGACGCATCTCGGAAGGTGCACTGCTTTTCCTAATAACACATGTGAGTTACTGACCCGTCAGATGAACTGTTATTGCTACAACAGTTTCATCTCCATCCCCGAAGTGTGAAGGTGGTTTCCTTTGGACAGAGGACGGAGGCTTCACAGGGACCATGCTGGGGTGATAGATCACCAGCAGCATGTGGGTGAGTTTGGGGGAGTCGGTTCCCAAAGTGCTTTCCAACTTCAATAATGGTGCGAAGTAAAGGAGTTTGATTTTGAGTGGGTACAATACTGAGGAAAGCAGATCAATCTTTGGTGGAGGGAGTTTGGTTTTGGTTTAGAGGTTTGTTGTGCAGCTATAGAAAATGTTTCCTCTCCTCTTGTCTCTGTACTCTGTAACCTCTGTGCCCTCTCTGACTTGGGTTGAAATCTCGGATCCTCCGTGCCCCGAGGAGGCTTCTTCTTTATTCACTGTCTTTTTTTTCTTTTGACCCCCGCACAACAACACACGTTTACTTTACTTGTCTTGTAGCTCTTCCTTTGGATCCGCAACCTGTGTCCGATCCAAGCCTCTCTCTGTCCTCAGACAATTCTGCTATTGTGTCTGTTATCCTTTTTGAATAATGTGCAATGAAAAAAGGGGTCTCATCGTTGGAATGGAGAAAATTTATCACGTAGTTGATTAACTGAGGTATAATTATGATTTTACCTCCAGCAAAATGATCTTGTTCTATTGTTTAATGCTTGTTCAACTTCCTGCAACTGGTCCGAATGTGCAAACCATCCCAAACAAATGGTCTAAACCATGGTTCTGTTTGAGTCGGATCGAGACCACCTCTTTTAGTCGGACTAAAGTTTTGTCTGTTGGTCTGGACTGTTGCCGGAGGCACCTTTCACACCTTTCTTGTTGACTGAAAAGTCAGAAGGTCCAGACAGATTTAAACACGCCATGTCCCACCTCCTGCGTGCTCAACCCTGACATGCTACTGTTGTTGTGAACATGTCTGACCCGGACTCTTCTTCAGATGTGAAAGGTAAACTCCGGAAAATGTTGAATTTTTCATGAAATGTTTCTAGATTTCTTGTCTGAAAACAACTCTCTGTCTACTACTATCTGCACCATAATCATCATCGGATCATTTTCAAGCTTTCCTCAGATAACCATGATATTATTTTCAGTCTGGAGGAAACTGTCGGACTGTCACATGGGACCCTGTTGACATATTTGTTTCCCAGAGACTGATGTCAGCGCCCTGATGCATGTTTTGGGATCTCCTCAAATGTTGGCATGTACATGTTACAACTCTTTAGCATGCTGTTTGTAACCCGACCATAAATCTCTCAGGGCAGCAGAGTTAACTACGGGGCACTTTTTTTTTTTTTTTTGCACTGTCTTGTTGGAGTTACCCATACTTCAAACAAGGAGTACAAAAAACCGAGCTGCTCTGGTACACAAATCATTTTGCGGTGTCTCAGGTGCCTATTTTGGTCCTTGACGCTGTTTGTTTAGAACAGTGTCACCCTGACGTGACACTGTGGGGAAATGTTTCGTTCCTCCCTGGTTTTCATGGTCGAATCTACATGTCCTCCCTGCGCTCGCCACACGTAAGCAAGTGCTGATGTTTCATGCGATCAGCCAGAATGAAACGAGACGCCGTTTCACTTGGAGCTGAATGGCTTATGTTATGCACACTTTTCTCGTCTAGTGACTTTTCCTTGGCGAAGTAAGCTCCTCACACGGTCGAGTTAAATGTAAATAAAGCATATCTGGCACACCTCAGTATATATATATTCCATTTTATGACAGACGACATAGGCTGGTGTCGTCTGTCATGAAACTGTATAGTCTATATTCACCTCTTGTGTGACATTAAACGTTGTCACATGTTGTCAAACCAAAATGTCCGACCCCTGGGACCGACAGGACTTCACCCTCCCTAAGAACAAACTACTGCAAGGTGTCCCATGTCTGTCCCCCATACCCAACTGCGGTCTTTGTCTTGGACGGGGCCACACCAGCCTCCACGCGGGGGCCTCGCAGGAACTTCGGTCGAGCGACATTCTGCAGCAGCGAGACGTGGGCCAAAATCAATGTCCTCTCCGAGGCAGAGTGCTGGGAAAGTGCTGCGTAATCAGATGGGCTTTCCTCCTTCACTCCCAACTCTCTTTATCAACAATCTCACCGAGGCTCCGATGCTGGAACTGGCTTTAACCTCTTTGCTCTTATGATGTATCGTAGTATTATATAATTCCTTGTAATGGGACATCGTGTGCAAACACGAGAAGTTCACGTGCTCTATTATTATCTCAGTTCCTTAAAACAAGCCTTTTGAATGTCGGTGAACCAAACCACACATCAGATCCAACCAAATGCATGATTGTTGCATCCCTCCCAGGGGATGATATCAGGTGACATTAAGCCCGGCTGCATTTTGGCTTTGTTGTGAAATGTCGTGGTTTTGCACACCACAAGCAGCATTTCTCTGGAACCCTCAACACAAGCAGAAAACTCAATCTGACATACAACAAGGGGGGGTGGTTCTGGGTACCCACAATTCCCTCAACTCCCCCCTGCCTCAATATGATCAATTTACAGGAACTTCAGCGTTTTCTGTTTGCTCAACATCTTACTGTAAGACACCGGGAGAGAAATAAAGTGTTTCGGTCAGATTCCTCCTTCGTGGTTGAATAGAAACATTTCAGTTTGTCAACATGAAGTAATATTTAGCTTTTCTTCAACCTGAACTCCTGCACTAAGAGATGCACTTTGTCTGAAAGCCACAGCATGCTATATGTTAGTTAAAGGACACTGACACCTGGTGGTTATGTGAAGAATTAGCCAATTTCCCTGCCTGATATTACAGTAATATTTTTAAAAAGTCACACATAGAAAAAACACATAAATGGACACACAAACACATACATTAACAACATCTACCATCAAAACAATACTCAAATGTAACCACATTTTCAGAACTGCTCCTGATGTTTGATTATGATGTGTGTTTTATATTTATAGTCGTTCATTCTGCTTTTGTCTGTTGTTTTAATCCTATGTAAAGTGTCCTTGAGCATTGTTAAACGAACTATAGAAATCAAATGTATTATTATTATTGTAAGTGTTTAATTTACAATAATAATAGCATTAATTGTGTGCAAATTAAGAAAACACGTGCTGCAAAAAGTCACAACTCATGCAATTACTGAAACACGCTGCAAATAGCTAAAAATATTTAATATAATAAATTTCAGCATGTGTCGTGTGTGTTTTTTCTATTTGCATGTGTTTTCTTAATTAGCAGTGCGTTGAGCTCTCTTGGCCACCGTACAAAACAGGACTTACAATATAATAGCTATTGCTCACATGTGCACTGACGTCTGATCACCACAAGGGGGTGGAGGCACACAAACTAAGCCCAGACTGACCTGAGGTGTGTGTGTGAGGCGGCCTTCTGCTGAACACTAAGCACTGATGCATGACGTCTGCCAAGTGACCTTGATGCTCCTTACTCCCCGTTCTCACCCCCAACGCCATTCCAACGCCCTGGCCTCAACGCAACTCATCCAGAACCATTGGGGAGCAGCGTGCCAGACAACGCGGGCCAACCAAAAGTGTTCTGCGGTTGTGTGTTTGTGTGGCTCGCTGTTGTGTCCAGAGGCTACTGTTGTGTGTGTTGATGCATTGGTCTGGCAGCGCTCGTGCATTCTGCAGGGTTCACGGGGTTCCTCGCAAGACCACATGCGGAATGGAGGAGGCCGCGTCTGGACCCGTGGCTCAACAATGATAGTGTGTGTGGGTGAGATAGAGAGAACAAGGGGGGAGACAACAGAGAGAGGGGAGGACAAGCAGAGGAATGCAAAGTGATGTGTGTGGTTGTGTGTGGTTGTGTGTAAGAGAGAGAGAGACAACAGGAGAAAGGGGAAAGAGTGTGTGTGTGCAGAGACAGAAACACACACAGGTAGGAAGTGGTAATAACAGAAAGGATAAATATGAAATATTAAGGCGGACGGCACAGCAGGAAGTAGAAGAAAACAATAGATTCAATAAAAAAGAATGGATGACTGGGAGAAATCTCATGAAATACCAGAAGCCAAAGCATGAAATCATTTATATTGCTCCTCCGCGGGCGCAAAATAGTGTATATTCTCTTCCAGGCACTGTAATAAACATTAATCAGAGATTGTGTCGTGTGTTACAGATGGCCTGACCTAAATTACCACACTGTAAATCACTGGAGTCACTGTGCAGTTTGTAAATATTTCTTTTATCCACATAATTTCATTTTCTCCTGATCGGGGTCAGACACAGAGTCAGTTTATTTCAGCCGTTACCTTAATGTAATATGATGTCAGTTCATATCTCGGGTCCATAAAAGTTAGTTTGAGTGTTTGAAATAATTACATGTTTTATGTATTGACTCACATGTTTATGTTGTGAAGGCACACACACACACACGCTGTCAGTACTCACTAGTCCTGTCAAGAACATGCATATGCACCCTGTCAATCTTTTGCTGCCTCACCTCTTACTCTGTTACTGTCAAACTCAAACACAAACACACAAACACACACACACACACACACACACACACACACACACACACACACACACACACACACACACACACACACACACACCCTCTCTCTCGCCACTTCTCAATGTAGAGCAGCATTAATTCTATAGCAGATGAATGAATGTTTTCAGCTGAGCGTCCCTCCTGGGAGTTTGGGAGCGAAGTGAGACCGTTGCTATTTCAGCTGCAGTGGGAGAGAGAGAGAGAGAGAGAGAGGGGGGAAGCCCGCCGGGGTCCGACCGCAGGGAGAGGGCCCGCTGCTACTGCTGCTGGGGCTGCAGGCCGAGGCCCCTGCTACTGACCCAGAGAGCAGACAGTAAACCCTGGGTTTATGGAAGTTCAGAATGTGGTGGGTCCCCTGATGTGAGGGCCCTTGTATCACATCTACAGAAGTAGGTTAAACAGCAGAGAGAGAGGATATTGCACATGTCTATGGTGTCCATGACCTGCTGCATCTCAACAAGGGGCAGTGGGGGGATGTCACTCAGTACATTTTCTCAAGCTATAGATTCAGCTTTATTTTTCACTTCCATATTAAACTCTACAGCAAACATGGGAGTGAAATCCAAAGATCAGGGTGCAGGTCATATTTAAAAACTGTTATATTTAAACGTATATTAACTAGTTAAGTCTTAACAGTAAAACTATGTCACTTAACAATCAGCATTAACAATCCAATAAATAACATCATATTTTATAATAATACATCAGTCACATATGATATTTTTTGTATAGAACAAGTACTTTGGACGTCGTAAATACTTTTACGTTTAGTGGAGTATAGTTTTACATCGTGGTATTTGTATTTCTCAGTACATCTGACAGGGAGGATAGCCGACCACATGTTGTAGTGTTGACTGCAATACCATGACTGAGTGAGAGATCTGTCTCTTCAGGCTCAGACTCACCTGAGGCCTGAAAGCCAAAACAAAACCCACCAGAGTCATGACAACAAGGGGATTTACTGAAAACACACACATCGATGCTGGCTGTGCCGGTGTTTGGTAAATTACAAGAGAGGTGTGTGTGTGTCTCCCCCTGTGGAAAGTCTGTCTTGTCTGTATCCAGGGAGGGCTGGGGCTGGGGGGGCAGGGACAGGGCCTGGTGGTGATTAGCTACTGTTTTCCACTTGTGCCACAGCTCCCACTGAAAATGACCAGATGACAAAAGGTAAAGAACTTGCCCCGTTTCCATTATGGAATTCGCTGCCGGGAGAGGAAACGGTGACGACAAGTTCGGGGGGTTTGGATGTAACAGAGAGGTGGTTTGTGTTTTAATCCCCCCACGGAGTCACCTGTGAACAGTTAAGACTCCGGCAGGAGAGAATGGGGCCACTTTTTGCCGTGTGGCCCCCCAGAGGAGGAAGTTCTGGTTTAAGTTAATATGTTATTGACCGAGGTCTGTTACCGAGAGGAACAGTGGAACAACAAGCTGTTACAGTAGAGCTTGTTTCCTCTCTGAGCATGAAAGGAATAATGTTAAAGGGACTGTGGGCTGTTTATTAAGTGATTTTTATTGACCATTCAAAGTGTTTTACACTGGTAGTCACATTCACCTACAGCTCAACTATATGCAGTTTTTTCTATCCCCCCCCCCCCCCCCCCCCCCCCCCCCCCCCCCCCCCCCCCCCCCCCCCGAGTAAAGGTAACACTGATTTAAAGAGTTTGTTCCTTCAATGATGGGCCTGTAAGAGAATCTAGATTTAGGTTCATTAATGAAGTCATATCAAGGTGAACTCTCACAACCCTGAGCTGAATAGTTTCTGTTCACACCAAAACTCTGCTTACTGCTGCGATAACTGTGAATGTGCACATCTTATACTCATGTTTTATTTTGTAGGTCATATTCCTACATATTTTTCCCTTGAAGTTACAGCGTGCTGCAGCCCCCTCAGCACCCCCACTCCCAGCGTCCTTGAATGTCTGTATATTATAGTTTTATAGCCACTCAAATCAGATGATATATCATAAGATATATTTAAAAGTAACAGTTAATATAAACTTACTATACTGGGGGTAGTAAACATTAACACTTTACTTGATTGTGTGTTAATTCTGTTGAGTAGAGACTTTCTGTGCATGTGTGTGTCACAGAGTCTCATGTTTAACTTGCTCATCACAACACTGAAGGAGAGAAATGAGGTTTCTGCTCAGATTATACTGAACAGGCTTCAGGCTCCGGCGCGCACGACTCCAGGACGCGCGCAAAGGTCCTTGGCACAAGCGACTGTGGGCCGGTTCCATGTGTGGAGGGGCGTGGTCGGGGCCAGGGGGCGGCTCTCTCGCACCGCAGCCAAGCCGAGGATAAAAATGTGGATAAGTGATGCTCCTGCAGCTCCGGAGCGAGAATCCCGAAAGAAGAGAGACTTGAACTTCCTCTGTCAGCAGGCTGGTGGAAACGGAGCGCTGTGATTTACGCACCAGATCTTCAGCCAGCGACTGCTCACTGCTCCACCTGAGCTGCGCAACTCCACCCTGAAGAGACGGATCTTTAAAAGTTTTTATTCTTCATAATCTCTCCCTGCTGCAGACGTCTTCTCACAGCCAGATCTCTGTCAGCATCTGGAGCAGAGGGCTCTGTTCCAATTCATTAAAAGGTAAATTATCTCCAGAGTTTAAATCACACCACTCAATTTTCCATTTCCATGTGCATTACACTTCTACAGTGTTCCATTAGGTATTGGCTCGTTCTATCAGCACTGCAGCACGCATACCAAAGGAGTTCAACTCAAAGTATACACACATACAGCAGCGTGAATACATTAGCTGCATTATGAATCATTCTGTGCACTTAGCTGCTTCTTCTTATGTGATTTGAAGCTTTTCTGTCCTCACTGGGTTCTTGATTTGGGAAAAAAGATGTGAAATATTCAGTTCAGCACTTGCAGGAATTTCTCTCACCCACCGCCTGCCAGCTCGCCCTCAGTGAACCGCAGTGTCTGCAGGCCAATGTTCTGTCCACACCGAGCTCAGTATTGACCCAAGTTATTCATCAATTTGATGCAGAACAGTTATTTCAGTTTCGCTCTCTCTCCTCTTGGCTCCTTTTCCAACTCATAGACTGGAGACAGCTTCTTCCACCCTACTTCAATCTGAGAGCATCACCACCGTCACTACCAAGGATGAGTGGTGAATCCCTCCACTGGCTGAGGGGCGCGTCCCTGCTCCTGCTGCTCCAGGCCGCCACCTCCATGGTGATGCTCCCCAACGCCACGGGCTGGCAGCAGATCCTGGACAAGTATCTGGACGAGGACGGGGACTGGTGGGAGGCCAAGCAGAGGGGCAAGAGGGCCATCACGGACAGCGACGCTCAGGTCATCCTGGACCTCCACAACAAGCTCAGAGGCCAGGTGTACCCTCCCTCGTCCAACATGGAGCACATGGTAGGTGGATGGAGGATGGAGGTGTCGGGACGTGCACCTTCAGAATGATTCCCACAGTTTGATGGAATTTATGTGTTAAAACTCTTTGACCCCATTCTGAACTCCCGGAGAGTTTTGCACGGTTGTGGTCCGCAGAGCTTAGGACTGACCCAGTCACCTGACCACTCTGGCACTTGTTCCACTTGACTCACTCACGAGCAGCACGCCAACATCTAGGCACCTTCGCACACACATACACACACACACTAACACACAGACACACAAGTTTATACTCATGTGACTTTTGGTTGTTTAGCCAGAAGAGAAGAATTCCACCGACTTGCCAATGATCACATTACTACTAGGTTTTTCTCTTTTCTTTTCTTTTTTTACTCATGCTAACAGATTTGTTTGACTTTATCCCCTGGCCATCACATGTGTGTACAGCGCCAGATCACTTTTCACAGTGCAATTAGAATCAGAGCACGGCACCAGGGCTTGTTTTACCAGCTGTCTCACCCCCCACTAAACACACACACACACGCACACACACACACACACACACACACACACACACACACACACACACACACACACACACACACACACACACAGGCACGACACACCTTCTAAAAGTTAGTGTGCTGCAGATCTGGAAGTTTTCCAAGTACACTACATGTGTAGGCGCTGCTTGACCGCCACAGTACATGGCCACCAGCAGCACTTAGAGGTTAAATATCACCACGGCGTGCAGAGGATAATGAGCTTTTATCATCGTTTCATCTCCGCTTAAAGAGCTGCAGAACAAAAGGCAGTATTATTCTATGGCGAAGGCAAATAAACAGTTCGTGCTGGGGGCAATTGCTGGAGTGTGTAATTGTATAATTGAGAGGTTGGACTTCAGGACCCCTTGTGTGTATATGTGTGTGTGAAGCTCGGGTTGAGGCACACCAGTGGAGAAACGCTGAGCCAGCAGTGTACAGCTCCTTTCTACTGTCTCCTGTTACAGTGGGCTGTTTTTTTTTTAGCTGCAGGGGCACCCAGGGGTGAAATATGGAGAGGCGTGCAACAAGAGGACGTGAGGTGAGAGAAAGAGAGAGAAAAGTTAGGAGGGAATACAGGGGTGAAGATAATGGAGATTTGCGAGTAGGAAGGGGGAAGCAATGAAACGCAGATGGAGGGAGAGAGGACAGCAAAACAGGTGTCGAAATAATTGAAAAGAAGATGAAGAGGAAATGAGAAAAGAAAGAGACATTTCGAAGAGGCGCAAAGTAAGAAGAGACAACGACTTGTAAAACGCCAAAATCTTATTTGCAATTCTGTTGTGTCAACATCTTTCAGGCAGAAAACTCTTCACGTCACATGTTGAGTGTTTTTGTTTTTCTTTATTTTATTTTGAAAGGGGCTCCAGATTCTCCCTCTGTCTGTGTTGAACTGCTGTCACCTCTCAGAAACCTCACAGCTTCACTGTACTGGAAGACTTCCTAGACATGCTCCCCTGCTCCTCAACACACTCATGCATGTACACACACACACACACACACATATACACACATATACACACTCACACAAATCCTGTTGCACATACATCGCCATTTGCCCATCAGCTCTGTTATTTTATGAAACCATTGTATGAAACCTGAGTGACCCTCCGTCATCGCAGAGATAACATCAATTCAAATCCCTCTCCTCCCTCCCTCTTCATCTGTTTCATTTTCTTGCCATCCTTCTCTCTCTCTCTCTCTCTCTCTCTCTCTCTCTCTCTCTCTCTCTCTCTCTCTCTCTCTCTCTCTCTCTGCCTCCCTCCCTCTTATCCCTGTGGCTCCGTTCCCATTCTGTCATTATCCAACACAGAGGCCCCAAAAATTCCCCCGGATCAGCATTCACACTCCGTAGCGATCCACAGAGCTGCAGTGCTGCCTCAGTCGAGGGGGACGGCGTCTCCTGCCCCTCGCTCAAATGTTGACCCACAGGTATAAACACAGACGTGTCAGCGTTTGAAGTGATGTAAGACAAACAGAATGCATCTTGGGAGAAAGGTCCACACCTTCCTTTATGTTTAACTTGGCTTCGCCGGGCTGCACTCAGGTGGAAGAGATGTTTGGGATTCGGGATGAAGCTGGTATTGACATCTTGCTCAGGATGACTTCAGTTTATCACTTTAATTTGTTGTCGCACTCTTGTGCTTCACAACCTGTGAAGCCCTGGTGAGACAATCATTGAGGTCTAGAAAATAAATTTGCCCCTAAATTAACTTAATCTAAGACATATATCTAAGACCTATTTAGGCAGCATCTGTTTGGGGGGAAAATGGTTTCGATGAATAGTAATTATCAGCCTCCAGTGGTGAAAAATTATGTGAAGCAACCCAAACATCTTTTGTTCCAGCAGCAGCTTTGCTCCGCGTCTCTTGCAGGATCCCTTAGTGCTTAGTGATGAATTCTTTCCAGAGGGACGTGGGTCTGTCCAACCATCATCTGATAATATCCAGAAATCCAGAAAACCTTCAAAGGGAGCTGCCCAGGGAGATCTGACACAAGTGTTCAAAACACATCCACTGGTTTCTCTACATGTAAAGAGCAGCAGCTGAACACCATGGTCCCTGTAGCGATCCACTCTGCATCCAAGGCTCCAGTGAAACCGCGACAGCAAGAGATTAACATTCATCCTTAATGTCCCCGAACAGGACGGTCTCCAGGCCTCACGTGCACTGGCTGCATAGCAAACAGGAATATTACAGACAGGAGACGCAATGAGGCAAATCCCGGCCCACGCGGAACCTGCTTAATGTAATGCCAAGAATGTAAACAGCACTCGTGCCAAACGCTGCTACAATGAATGGCTCATGACAGGACCTTCCCTGACTGGTTCAGGCAACATGGTCATAAAGGTTTGCAGCAGTGATCCCTCAGGTAGCTTCATGGCCGAGACAGATAAAAACCCACCATCCCCTCAGGTTCAGTCTCCACTCTTCTTTCCTCGTCCTTGGCCCTCACTCCTGCAGAACACCTTCTGGTTCCTTGGCCATACATCAAACCAGAATCTCACAGTTTTGCATCCTGTCCAGATGGGAATGTCTTTTGGGTTTTAGGAGCTGCTCAAAGCTGGTGAGGCCATTCCTGCACTCACCAACTTCCTCTAAACTCTCAATGGGAGCTGTGGTTCTGGAGCTGCATGTGTCAACAAGGCTGGGAAAGTCCGAGTCCATCTTTCTCAGCTTCCTTCTGCTGTGGTGAAGCGCCAGGTTTATGGATTTCTGCAATAAAAAGCAACCACCACCATTATTGATGCAGCGGTTTTTTTTGCAGCTGTTCTTTTCTAGAGCTGATAGGTTGATACTTATCTTATTTGTAAGCAAGATTACACTAAAAACGACTGCACAGATTTCCACAAAACTTGGCGGAAGGATGGAGTCAGGGAAGAGCCCATTAAAGTTTCTGCTTTCTTAAAAAGACTGTGAGATAGGGTGTTTTCTGTTTCACTTTCACAGATTTCCCAGGGAATAATTCAAAGATCTTGATGATAAAAAAAAGATCTGGCATGTTTAGGGAACTGATATCTATGAGTGTGTGAAATCTGGTGCAGCTTGAATGAAATTACGAGGACTGTTTGGCCTTGGTGGAGGTATGTGCTCTACTGAGTGCCATTCTAGTTGATGATACCATTATTTCTCCTGAGATACAACAAAAACCAATATCAGACCAAAATTAAATATCAGCCTAAACTGTGCCATTTACTTGTCTGGTGCCACTAAGTGAAACAGCTTCCTGTTCATGTTGAGCCGACAATCCTTGTTTATGCTGTTCTCTGATTAGAGCTGGAATGTTCTCCATGAAAAAAAGTGTAGCACGACTTTTTATATCACTGGTTGAAATGACAGGAGTAGCTTGGGCAGGCAAAGGAAATATGCTCAATATTTAGAACTATTAGTTCTTCTTCTAAATCACCCCTTGTCTTCTCATTCATGCCGTTCCATCCCCTCCTCTCCTCTTTTCTGTCAGCTTTCTTAGCTTCTCTCTCTCCAACTCCCACATCTTTCTCCTTCTTTTCATTACTTCTCTGCATGCACCATTGATTATGAACAGGAAACCCAAACGTGCAGAGGAAGTACCCCTCTGTAGCCTCTGGAATGCAACCATATGACCAAGTTTTAAAAAAAAAAAAAGAAGAAGAAAAAGAAATGGCCACAAATGAAGTGTTAAGTGAAATAAACAATGCAGTGTGCGAAGTGCTGAAAGACTTTCGCAAGGGAGGTGTTTTTCTTTACGGGCCCCAGCAGGAGTGCGGTTGGGTGGTGGTTGGGTGGTGGGGGGGGGGGGGGGGGATGTCCTGGTTGTCGGGCTAACTGTACAAACAACAGCGGTTTGACAAGCCGGCGGCTATCCAGGTTCAACAGCTGAGACAATGCGACTTTCTGCGAGCCTGACGATGATGGAATGGCTTTGTTCACCGGATCGATGGTATTTGTGTTTTTTATTACTCGAGACATTCCTCAGCAATCACGTCTCCAGGAACATTCCCCAACTGGACGCTGCAGCCAGACATTTTGGTGGAAATCTACCGTAGTTGTGGTGGCGTATAAATGTTTTCAGACCCATAACCGTCCATTAATGGTCAGAAACATTGTGCTGAGTCTGCTCAAGCACAGGACGTCCCATGTGCTGTGGTTTGCAGATCATTTGGCAGTTACCGCAGCTCAATGCCTCAACGTGTTTCTGTCTGCTTATCGCAAACATTGATTGTTTTTTAGGGCAGGGATGTCACTCGTCGAGGAAAATCGAAGGGCAGAATGACGTGAATAGAAATCAGATTCTCTCAGAGGAGGCTTAGATCGCTCCTGTGTTTGAGCATCATAGCGGAAGAAACGGGTGATAACCAAGGATTAGGAAATAGATATGACAATACTGACACACAGACACTGATTTGCAACATACTGCCGAGAACAGAGGTCATTTCTGAGCAGAGATAGTGTTTCGGGGAAACAAATTCTCATTCCTCTTTTAGCCCCGACTCTGTCACTCATCATTTATCATTACTGTGCAAGACAGACCTCAGGCAGCTACATAAGAGGTTGCTTTAAGCCTACTACACTTCTTGGTAGGTGTAGAAATTAATATATATACTCCACGTCTCCAACTGTTAATTTGCTCTGTATGCCAGTTATAAATACATAAATACATCCACAGAAGGAGTGAAAAGAAACTGCTCAGAGGCAAGAGTTAATTTGCAGCACCGCCAGACATCCTGTTGTTAGGCAGGTGTATGTATGTGTGTGTGTGTGTGTGTTTCGGGAGTAATGCAGAAAACAGCCGTTGTTTCTGACGTGGACTGAAAGTGGGTGATGGACGATGGAGGGAGGAGGCGGAGGTGGCGGTGGTGGTAGCGAGGGAGTTATTTAAGTGTCTGTTATTGGATTAGATTTCAGAGAGGGTAAGCTATGACTTCCAGGGCCCGACGTGTGAAATGTAAAAAGCCTCTGACACCTGCGTTGGTGCGCCGTTGCACGCGCTCGCACATTTCGACACGCACATGCACAACTAATAAACTCTCTCACAGAAACATGTCGCATTGGAAAATCCCCCCTCCGAAGGTGAACGTGAAGGTGTGCAATTAAAGGAACATACAGTGTCCTGCAGAGGAGGAGTCACAGCTGGTGTTATTCTAACTTTTCTGATGGGAGAATGTAGGTCAGCGGGGAGGAAGGACACTCTTTGCATTCCCAGAAAAACCCAAAATGGGAACATGATCCCTCAGAATGCAACCAGAGCCAAACTTGACTGAGAGGGCAATTGAGAGGGAGGTAAAACGAAACAAAAGCTTGTACCCAGAAATCTCACCAGAGACATATGGAAGGTATTACTTAAGGAAAAACAGCTTTAGCATTTTTTTTTTTTTTTTAAATAACACCCAAGCTTACGGGAAAAAACCCATGTGGAGAACTAAGAAAGTCGGAGAGCTTTTTATACAGCGGCAGCAAAATGTCAACACGTTGTAGATCTGCATTTAGAAACCAGTATGTACAGACACGGCAGCTTGTCTTAGCTTTTCTAACATATGATAAGGAGATTTCTCAACACACACTGAACTCACATCTCCGCATTGAGGCTTTGTTTCACTCTCTCGTCTTCTCTGCAGGTTTGGGACACAGAGTTGGAGCGCACAGCAGAGGAGTGGGCTGAGACCTGTCTGTGGGAGCACGGCCCTGCAGGATTACTGCCACAGATTGGGCAGAACCTGGGCGCTCACTGGGGAAGGTAAAGGAGAACTCAGACTTCACAGTTCCTGCATGTTTACACTTTAATACAATCAAAGGTTGAGGGTAGTAGACAATGTAAGGTCAGTGTGTGTGTGTGTGTGTGTGTGTTACTTCATGACTGACTTGCATTGTATGGGTAGGAACCATGTACTTTATATTAAGATGGACAACATAAAAGCTCCACCAAAATTGAGTGTTCATTTTTCCAATGAGTTTGTATTAAAAACAGGGTGAAACGCCACGATAAACAGCCGAGACTGATTTCGATTGCATGCATCAATGGCACCTCACTACCGCCGCTCCATCCCCCGATCGCTACTGAGCAGACTAAGGCCATAAATGTGCCAGATGGCAGCAATCGTTTTCGGCACCGACAATTTTGACGTTTATTTCTGTATAGTGGGAGGAAGTGGAGACGCATTGTCGATCTTTATTTACAGTCAATGGTTGGATCAGAAAATATGTATATTACTTATACAGTTGGCTTGGACCCTGCACACACAGGCACATCTCCCATGCTATAGTCATTTTATACAATAGAAAATATGCACATGTGAAAACATCTACCTAAATAGATGCAAAACAATATACCAGTTAGTCAGAAAGTTTCCACCCATTACATTTTGCATTTGCACAAGTCAAAACACCAACATATTAATATGGATTTAAGCTACAAAACAAACTTTACATTGAGCACGTCTCTTGTGATCCTGGCAAAGTTACACAACCAAGAGCCAACTACGCTTTAAATGGTTTCGTGGAATCACAAACTAAATTTGTTCCATTGGTTCACTCAGCCTCCTGTAGGGCACCTGAACGCAGCACTGCCTCACACAAGAGACTCTTGTTCCACTTCTAATCATATCACTCGGCCGCCGTCGAGATGTCCACTTGATTCTAATAAGATTATCCGGCTGCACCTGGCGCCAAATCAGTGTCGGTGCTTCATGGCGACTGACATTTATTTACAGAGCACAAACGCCTGACTCTCAACGGTCGTGTTTTAAGTTGCTTTGTTACCAATGGATACTGAGTGCAGATGGTAACTAGGCGACATATGTTGGAGGCGTGACTGAGTGTAATTAATTTGATCTTTTCATTCAAGTTCTGTATCAGTCCAATTGGTTCAGTGGCCCTGTACTGTAAAGGTCTCATGTCACCCTATCAGGCCATATTTTAGAGTTTGGAAGTTGAACTCCTCTGCAGCTGCTACTTATGCAAATTTCTAAATATATTCTGAACAGTGCTTTTACAGACTTAATAGTTTCTGAAAGGATACGTATGAATTTCCATTTGCCATTTATATGTACAAGGGTTTTTGTTTTGCACCAGCAATTATTCAAATATCAGGCAACACATAAAGGTCACCTAAAATATGGGTGTTGTACAAGGACCTGCAGTGAGCAGGGAGAAGCTTCGATGCATAAAACCAAACTCCCTCGCCAACAGAGGAACAAGCCAAGAGAAATGATGTGAACGTTGTTGTCTCGTGTCTCCAGGTATCGTCCACCCACTTTCCACGTGCAGGCCTGGTACGATGAAGTGAAAGACTACTCCTTCCCTTACCCGCAGGAGTGTAACCCCTACTGCCCCTTCAGATGCTCCGGCCCAGTTTGCACTCATTACACACAGGTAGCTACTGTAAGTCTGGATCGCGCTGTACTGTCTGTAGTTTGTGTTTCACTGTCTGTCTCCTTCGTTCTCTTGCAGCTGGTGTGGGCCACCAGCAGTCGGATCGGCTGTGCAGTCAACATGTGCTACAACATGAATGTGTGGGGACAGATTTGGGCCAAAGCCGTCTATCTCGTCTGCAACTACTCACCAAAGTGAGCGCATTTTGTTGTGATGTACTTCCACAGATACGCGACTGAGATGCAGGCTGCACGAGAACAACAATCTTACGTCGTCCTTGTTGCATTAAGATGTGACAGTTTCACTCACAGTTAAAACTGGGGAGGTTAGAAAGCAGCATATTTATCTTTTTGCTTTTCATTTTACTCGAACAGGGGAAACTGGTGGGGCTATGCGCCTTACAAACATGGCACCTCTTGCTCCGCCTGCCCCCCCACCTATGGAGGTAGCTGCAAGGACAACCTCTGCTACAAAGGTATGTGTGTGATAAAATAGAGAAAGATAGAGGAAGAAAAAAAAAGCTTACTACCCTTGTTTTTGTGACTTTACTTGAAGATGACAGTTCCTATCCTCCACAAGAGGAAACGGAGGAGAACAACTTCATCGAGCAGGAGGCCCCTCGCGCTCCGCAGAAGCCCCGGCCGCGGGCCTCCAAACCCGAGCTTCCAAGTCTCCCTGCCCCGGCTCCCACCAAGCCCCCCACAGAGGACCTGCAGAAGAATGAAGTGGTCAACACACAGCAGATGTGTAAGCTGCCATTTAACTGTTTATTCTGTATCTTGTTACATCTGAAAATGGGGGGGGGGGTGCAGGATCTGGTTTTAGGAATGGGAGGGGCACAGGGCGGCAAGAATTATAGCACAATATCTGCTGAAAGAAAACCTGCTTTTCAAAATTGGGTTAAAACCAAAGAATTTGTGAGCAGCTGCCTGCTCAGTGTTCAACAAGCAAGGAGGGATAACAAGAGCAAGAAAAACAGGTCTTGACCGGAAACATTTTCACTGCAATTTATCTTAAATTGCCTTGATTTTCTGTTCTCTTTAACCGTCTTCTCCCTGATTAACCTTGACAGTTCCTCAAGTGGACTAAATATTGCAAGTCACTCTCCGGAGCAGGGAGGGGAGGTCTATTTTAGCATGATCCCCCTGAGTGTGTGTTTGCTTTTGGATGGCTGAGAGGGGCTGAGGGGTGAGCGGGGGGCTCGCTGTGGTTTTTAAATGGCTTCCTCTCCGCCTGTGCTTGTAAGCTGAGACACTTCCTCCAGTACTGCTGACCACCCCGAAACCACGCTGCAGGAATTCTCCTCTTTGATTCCTGAAGCATCACAACAAGAAAAGTCCTCGCAGAGTCTCAGTCACTTCAGGCTTTTAGATTAAAGTTAGTCGCCTGCATCGGAGCAGCCACTTTATACGTGCACTGAAACGCCTTCATGTCTGTGTGTTTCAGGTCAGCTCGTGACCTGTGACACTAAGCTTCGAGATCAGTGCAAAGGAACGGCATGCAACAGGTACGATTAACATGAACTTGAATGAAATCGACAACAACACAAAGTTGTGTAATGCAAAAACATTTCACATCATCTTCTTAATCTGCAGATATGAGTGTCCTGCCGGGTGCCTGGACGCTACAGGAAAAGTAGTTGGGACAGTTTACTATGAAATGGTGAGTAGACAAGTTGATACCAATCCAACATGGTGTTATCTGATTGGGTGGATTCACCTTCGTATCACGGTATTCACGGCTGCAGGTTCTGCCAAAAGACGTCAAAGAGCCACTAGTTTACTTCCCTGTCAGCAAATGAGCTGCAATCCATATGTAATAAATGTTCCTTTTTTTTTGCAGCAATCCAGTGTGTGCAGAGCCGGTCTACACGCTGGTGTCATCGATAATGATGGAGGATGGATGGATGTAACGAGACAAGGCAGAAAGGACTTTTTCATCAAATCCAACAAGAACGGAGTCCAGTCTACAGGGTGAGACAATTATATTGCACTTGAATCTAGAATTGGCCGATGATATTTGATTGCAAAATGTATCCAACATAAGTGAAAAATAATGTAGTCTCATGTCGGTCTTGTGTGTTTCCTGTTGACAGAAAATACCAAAGTGCTAATTCCTTCATAGTTTCCAGAGTTACAGGTTAGTCTGACTCTAAATGTGACACTGTCATTACAGATATGTTACACCTCATACTAAACTGCTGAATAAAAGCTGTGCTGCATTGTTGTATTTATTGGCACTGTCTGTGTTTTTCTAGTCAAAGCCGTCACATGTGAGGCCACAGTCGCACAGTTGTGTCCTTATCAAAAACCTGCAAAACACTGTCCAAGGTAGGAATCCGACAGCGCATCTGCCTTTGCTTTCACGGAGTTCACCGCCTTTCTGTAAAATCTAGTCGTTAACATCGTGTCCACTTGTTCTCTTTGTAGGTTATACTGCCCGAGAAGCTGTTCAGAAGGGAACCCACACATATCCAGAGTCATTGGAACCAGAATATACTCTGATGTAAGTCCCACATTTTGAAGCTGAATTCATGTTTTTTTGTTTTTTTTAAACAGAAATGAATAAACATGTCTCTTGTTTCCTTTCCTTTTGTAGAAGTCCAGTATATGTCGGGCAGCAGTCCATGCTGGAGTCATCAGGAACGAAGCGGGCGGTTACCTTGATGTGATGCCAGTGGACAAACGAAAACATTACATTGCTTCGCACCAAAATGGCATTTCCTCAGAGAGGTATGTGAAGGCTGCTCTCATGGCTGCTCTACAATTGTTATTGGTTATCTGTCGGGCCAGGATGTAGCACATGCTGAGTTCTAGTGTTTTCTGCACTATTGGGATAACCAGAAATATTTTTACACATAAAATCAATATGGTGTTAAAAACATTCAACATCGGTGAGAGTCTGATATACAATTATTATTTAAGGGTATTATGAGTCTTATTTCAGCAGGTCTTTCTTAGTTCTTTGGAAGAAGTGAGGCGGGTAATTTGCTGAGGTTCAGAGAGGAGGAATGAGAAATCAATGGCTCGCAGAACAGAGAGAAATTCATCTCCTCTGCCCTCCTGTGCGGACCTTATCTTTTCACGATACAGGCAGTCCATTACATCTCTTATGTCGGGCACATGGACAGGTGATTAGCCTGCTTCTGGATGCTTCTGGTTTAAAATAATTAATTGCTTGGCAATTAGAGGAGAGAAGATCAGTGCATTCCCATGCTGTTCTGATATGAGTTTATTTTTTGCTCGAAAGTGAAAATGTTGCTTCTGCAATGCAAAAAAGGAAACATAAGCACTCAATATGGGTTGTGTACAAAGAGGGAATGGATTCTGTTTAATGGCTGCTCTCTATTCTTGTTGTGGAAGCACCACTGAGCGCCACAGGAAGTCTTTTCTGCCTGTGGTCATCAAACTGTACAACTCCTTCTCCTTATGCAGGGAGGACCAGGGACTATAATCAGACACTTAATTCCAACAACATACACAATAGTGCATAGTGCAATATTATGCTGCTTTTTTCTTTTCGTGTGCATTACCTCTCATGTGCAATAACATGATTCACATGCAAATTGTGTGACATTTCTTTTTGTTCACCATCACATAATTTAATATCATGTGCAATATTTTCAATATAATTTCCAATATCATTCAACTGATTTCAGTATCGTGTGCAATATTTCAACTTAAGTATCATGTGCAATATCCCACATTTCCTACTCCTTTATCATTTCATATTGACTTAGTGCCACTTTAGTTAAGTATTACTTTCTCTCTTCACAATACACTTGGAGTATTAATACATTTTTTTCTTCACTTGTATTTCGGACTTAATTTTTTACAGTATTCTATTCTACTTATATTGTTCTGTACTGTTATCTTGGAGCAAGCTGGCACAAGAATTTCCTTTGGGATTAATAAAGGCTTATCTTATCTATCTTATCTTAAAACACATATATCAAATCCTCCAAATGCTGCCTCACCAAACACACTGGAAAAGACATGGAAGTGAAAATCAGGTCATGTTGAGTAGAAAATTAGCCACTTGAAACTTAATTCAACCTATTAAATACACACCTGACCAATCTGCTTCTTTTTAGATAACAACAAGACTTGTTGTCTCACCAAACCCTGAGAATCTTGTAGAAAGATGGGTTATTAAATACAAATTTGGAAAAGAGGGGAGGCCTGAGAATGACAGTGCAAACACAGCACTGCATCGTCGGCATAGAGGTTTATTTTTTGCTTATTTTACCCCACCATTTTTTCATGTCTACTCCAAAGAGGAGGGGTGAGGGAACAACCTTATTTGGTGCCACGTGCGAACACACAGAAACAGAAACAAGAGACATCATTGCTACGTAAGGTAGCTATTGGAATGTTAAGAAGCTTAACCCGGGCAATGCAAATCTATGCAGGATATAAGAATGTGCTATTTTTTTGGTCCTCCGCATCAAGAAGAGTGTTTAGCTGTGACAGTTTGAATCAGGAGATGAATTCATAATAAGGAAGGTTCTATAATTCATCAAATGTTTGGTTGGTTTGGATTCAATCTGGGTTGAATCCGTTCTGTACCAGGTTATAGCAGCATTAAGGTTACAGGTCTGTACCAGGCTCTTAAAGCTAAAAGTGACCCACATACTATGTAGTGTGTTCCACTTATGTGAAAGATATAAACTCCTTTAACTTTGGGTGGTTCACTGGTCTACATAATGACTGTTGTTAACATGACCTGTGTGGAGGACAAACACTCACAGTCTTTCTTTTTCTGTGGCCTTCGCTCACTCCCTCTTTCCTCTCCCTCTCCCCACCACATTTATCTTTGTCACTCTGGAGACATGCCTGACGTCCGTTATTATCTGCCCATCATTTATCTGTCTCCTTTAGCGCCACAACGTGTCTGTCTTTGTTGGATTAACACACAAAGTCCCCTGTGTTTGTGTAAAAATGGCTGGTTTATCTGTTTTCCCAGGGAGCCGCTGTTTGTGTCTAATCTGTCATCAGAGTGTCAGGCAACACACTGACGCGCACGTTTCTCCGTAAAAAGCTGAAGTCTATCTGTTTGTGCGGGTCCGTCATCTATACGTCTCCCTCTCTGCAAGAGGCTGGGACATGTTCTGTGTCTGACACATGCCGCACCCGAGCTGACTCTCCCTCTTGTTCCTCTCTTCCCCCCTGCAGCCTTCAGAACCCCCCCGGAGGAAAGGCGTTCCGGGTGTTCGCCGTGATTTGAGTGCCCCCGAGGGCGGCTTCACCAAACAGAAAGTGCACTTGGGCTGTTGAATAGGCGGTAATCAAGCCCTGTTGTCAAACTCAATGAGTGAAATGTTTCTGGCTTTGCTACACCGCAGGGGTTAGGGGTCGTCTCCATGACAGTGTAAACCCAGCAACAAAAACTTGACACACACACACACACACACAATAAGAACCTGTTTCTCCTCCCTTGCATGGAGTCTGAATTCTGTCTTTATGAACTGTAAATATCCCTGAATGGTTTGCTCCAGGTTGTTGTACATATCTGTTAATATAAAATGTTTTGTCTTTGTGCCGTTGTCTTGCCTTTTCAAACAAGTAGCTCTTTACAAATACTGATTATAGAAATACTATGATATAACAACGTAATGGCACTTAAGGATGAATATCATGATTATTGTCTGGCACATTTTTACTGGTGCTCTGGAGGGGTGTCTTGTCATATTTTGTACTTTTTTTAATGATGGGAGAACAGATTGTTATACTTTTATTTTTATATGATTATGCTTTTCAGTGACATGATTCATAAAGGATGCTGCTATATGTTCTCTTTTTGTATTGTGGTTGTAATTTGCTAGTGTGATGTGGTTTAGTTAAAACTCCCTGCAGGTCAGGAAGTACTCTCATCCCTCAGAGTTCTCATTCTCTTAACAAAACCTATGTACCACAGAAACAATACTATGCAGCAGCTTCATTTCAAGCAGTGTGCTGGGGAGTGACAACAAATATATCTGCTCATATTTTTTTTATTTTACCAGCCTTTGTTTTTCATCCTGCAGTCTTTATTAGGGGCAATTCATTGTATTGTTGTCTCTGTTTCTCTGTGCATTATATATATATATATATATATATATATATATATATATATATATATATTTTACTACCTCAGGTTGTTAGGAAAAGTCCATTTTGCAATAAAATATTACAGCCTCCACAACTTTCTCACATACTTGTTTGTAGCATTTAAAAGTTCATTTGACATTTCTCCGATAGCCTGCTTAAAGGCATTTGGCATTATACATTTATAACCTATATATCACCTACTTAACTTTTATTTGGTTTTATGATTAGAATCAGTATCCAGTGCTTTTTAAACACAAACCATCCATTTACAATAAATAGC
Source organism: Hippoglossus hippoglossus (assembly GCF_009819705.1). Classification (NCBI taxonomy): domain Eukaryota; kingdom Metazoa; phylum Chordata; class Actinopteri; order Pleuronectiformes; family Pleuronectidae; genus Hippoglossus; species Hippoglossus hippoglossus. Next base: position 10,946,109 of record NC_047170.1, on the reverse strand, counting down.
ATCTGCTCTAAGTACCTGCCATTGCCCCCAAAAACATTTAATTCCATGAAATGTAGAAATGTATTTTAGAAATTGACAAATGTCCCTTTCAGACTAATGTTAGTATTGGATTTCCTGCTCCAAATCTGTGGTGGCTGTGGAGAACGGGGTGGCGCTGCATGTTTTTTTTTTCACCTATTCTTGAATTTTTTTTTGTAAGTAATATGAACATAACTCAGACGCATGTTTACTCGTACGGATATATCCCAGCCTCACACCGCACTGCCTCAGATTCATTTCTAAGCATAGTCACAGGTCAATCCTGCACGAAACGCGATCTCTTGAAAACGAACATGTAAATAACATTTTGTAGCTGCAGACTTTGACAGGAAATCTCTTAATTGTCCACAAGTGAAAAGGCAACACACAACATAAACTTTGGAGTATTTGCACTCCACACTCGGCTGTCAGAGGCCCCTGAGCACTTCATGTGATATGGGTCAATCTGGGTCACAATAACCTCATATTAAAACTGACAATCTGTGCTAAAACCTCAATGGCAATGAGTCATTTCACATTTGCTCTGGCCCAGTGGATAAGCATGCGGAGCCAAAACAGAGAGGATCAAAGTACCTCAGGGGACTAACAGAAATGGTTCGTTTTTTGAGGGTCGAAAAAGGACTGAACTCAATCCCCCAGACTTCCAGGGCCATAGCTGCGTTTGAGGGCGAAGCCTGCCCTACTGATGTCAAAGTCTCACAGGATGTGACACCCCCACACACATCCACACCGGTTATTCTTTCAAAACTCAGAGGGTGGAAGCATTTGATTTGAAATGTCCCAGCCTTCCTCTCAAGGTCCGTCACCGGGGAGCGGAGTTGTCACTCCTCATTTGCTTCTGAGCAGCAGCGGAGTGAAATGACCAATCCATAATGGCTCCCACCATATTGTGGTCCGACAGTGTTATGATGTCTGGTGGGCTGCAATAGGTTGTGACTCAAGCTGCCAGTCTTTGTTACTGCACAGACAAGTCCTACTAAATCACGATGGCTCATATACATATAAATACAGCCGCTGACGGGGTGGCACTGATGTGACACAGCACAAATGTAATCTCCATCTTCATTTGCTTTGTTTTATAGGTGCGAGAACAGTGATTACACATCTATTTGCATTAGTACACGTCATTGCACCCATTGTAGTAAAAGTACACGCTACAGTCATGATGAAACTCACATAGGAGCAACTTGATCATTGACTCTGAGAGAAAGGAGATATTGTGTGCTTGTGTGTAGAAGGTTGACATCCTCTTATACTTCTATAACTTATTACACACTTTGCATGAAAAAACAATATCATATTCGTACTTGCTGGGACAGTCACGCACACACACGCTCATTTATGCTCTGACACCATCACGTTTCTATTAAAACCACTCACTTGCAATTGGCTGACGTCTGCCGAAGAAAGGGGCTGCGGAGTGATTGATAGGCCGTCCATGCGCGCCCAGGTTCTGCGAGAGAATAGAGAGGCATACATCAGACAGGTGTCAAAATTCACAGGAGGGTGCGATGATGAAGAATGAAAGGAAAGAGGACGAGAGGGAGAGCAAAAGGGAGAAATGCAGGACAGAGTAAAGGGCATAGAGATAACCTGAAGGCTCGGGGGGGAAGAAATAGAAGCGTTTTGAAGTTTTTCTGACACCATCAGGAACATGACACAGCGTTCCTCATCCATCCCTAACTATTATGCAGTGTTGTTGCAAGTTGATGTTGAGCTGCATGTTCGCATATATACGACTAGAGTTTTCCACTAGGGGACACACCACAGAACGCAGACCCTTTGCTAGCAAATTTGCATTTTTTTTAAAAAAATTAAAAACTTGGCGACACTTGAGATCTTGTGCAGCCTCTACATCGCCCCCTACCGTTCCTGTGTGTACTGCATCTCGCGAACACGTCACTTGGATTTCTGAGGATGTGCACAACCAATGCACTGAATGGATACGGATACGCCAGCCCATGATATGTGTGCGTAGTTAGAGACAAGTGCATTTCCACCCTTAGAGTCTATGAAAACAATACAGAAATATCAGTGACGGATTATCGTGTTCCCGGTTGTATGTGACCCAGTAGACAGACACGAAGGTGCATTAGGCGTAAAGTGACAGAGCGACAGCCACGGGCCCATTAGGAGCAAGGAGACTGAGCGCCATGAAGACAGATGGGATGAAAGACAAGCTTGCAGCTAGCAGGGCCTGCATGGTGCCACCAGTGTTTTCACACTGTCGTTTAAAATAAGGAAGGCCATTAATAACCTCCTCACTGTGCTCTGGTCTGCTGCAGTCTGGCGCTTCTCGCTGAGCTAAATGTGGCGCTGCATGGCAGCAGACTGGCAGACTGTGTCAAAGAAAGCATATATACCTGAGGAGAGGGAAAGACAGAGAGGAGGCAGACAGAGTTTGTGTGTGCGCTTCTGCATATGTTTGAGTGCATGTGCTGTATATTTGGGTTTAATTGTATTTTTTTCTCACTTACTCACCTGTTTGTTTATGTGCCGCCTGTCTCACTGGGGCTGGATGGGAATCAGATAGCAGTGATGCAGTCAGGGAAGCCGCCAGCGCCGAGGTGAAAAGTTATGGCTGCCAGTGGTAATGACTGTGTTCCTTCTCGTCAAACCTTTACTTTGGCAGATGAACAAAACATAAAATTTGACAGGGGTGGAGGGGGGTGCTCTTTTTCCCCCCTCGTGATCCAAAAATATTACATGTACATAGCCACACTGTGAATTTGTTTTCGCAAAGATGGAGTGGGCACTTTGGTGGAGGAAAAAAATGAGTTTTTCCTGAGTGGCAAGGTGACTCATATAATTATTGAGTTATTTTAGGCCTCTGCAGTTTTAAAACAAACCTCTGACAAATGTTAGACATTTGATTTATAATAAGCATTCATTTACAACTGGCCTGCCTTTGACTAACCCACACAACTACACTGGAGTGAAATTGAAAAATCTCAAATTGCTGTGCGAGTCCATCCATTTATCGGATTTTCAAAGTGATACTTAAAACGTGTCGATGCGGGGGGGGAACAGAGGGATGGTTGAAGATGCATTTAAGGATTTTTGTTCATCTCTGTGCTGCATGTTTCTGCCTTGAGGGGATGATTATTCCACCTTAAGACAAGAAAAGCTAACTGGATAAAAGATTGTCTTCAAACTTGCGTTCAGTATTTCAGTGAAAAATGTGACAGGGTTTCCTTATTGGACTATTTTACTGAGGTGAGAACAGTGTGACCTAATACTGTCAAACCAATGTGAAACTCTCGTGTGAGTGGCTACAGCACGTTGGCATAATCTGTAATGTGAGCACATTAGTGGTTCTTACTGACTCCTAGAACAAACTAGTGCCGTTTCTCAGCGCTCTGGAGTCACAGCAGCTTCGCACAATGTCAGCAGCTCAGACGCGGCCAATGTGTTGCACCAGGTTAATTGCAACGGGCAGGAGGATCAAACAGTCCCTCTGTTCTTCGGTCCCAACACAAATACATGGGGCTTTCCAAGAGAAAAGGTCCCTTTGTTTGACAGGAAAAGACACGTGAGCTTTTTCTGCTGCAACACGTATTACTCAGGTGAGAAAACCCAATTAAGAACATCTGGCAAAGGTTCTCCTGACACATTATGCTAAACACAGCGTTGTGTTTCGACATATTTTGCTGCATCTTTGTGTGCGCACAGTGTTGAGCATCTATTATCAGGATTTGAAATGCTTTATTACCACGCACACACAATTTATAATCAACAATTAGCACACTCACTCTGACATTTGTTCCTGTGTAAATAGGTGTCAGTGAAGCAGTTCTGGATGCAGATGTGGGCCACATGTAAAAGCCTTTCCTAAAACAAGCACTGGGGAATAGCAAAATCTGTGCTTATGCTGTACCTCTCCAGGAGGGACTGGCTGCCTCCCAGACTGCTCTGCTCTTAGATCTGCTCCTCAGAATAAAAAAAAGTCTGAATCAAATCTGGGCATTTAAAGATACAAATTCAGATCTTTTCCTCAGGAGGAGTTTAAGGCCAAATTTGTAAGCCTCCCAGTTGTGCCCAGATATTCAGAGGATCAATGTTTCACAGCAGACTCACTTTTACAGAGGGAAATTTCTGTCTAACGGAACAAAGGTTTCCTGTTTATCCTCCTGATGTGGGTCAGATTACATTTATGATAACAGTAATAACTAAATTGTAGCTCCGGAATGTGGCATCAGTCTTCACACACAAAACCATCCATAATAGAGGAAGTAGACTGCGCTCGCCTATCCGAGGCACAATCGGACAACCAGCGTGTAAAACAAACACTTGTTTTCAAAGGAAAGGAAAATAAATGCTGAGGCAGAGCTGGAACAGAGTACAAGGTGCCTGGCAAGACAACAATGAACAGTCTGAAAAAGCTACACACACAGTACAGATGAGGGTCATGGACAAAACAATAAGGCCGTGACTGGCAGACAGACACACACACACACTTCTTTGCAATCAGTCATAATACAAGACAGAGGAAGTGGGAGAGTTTTGTGCCGAGGCCTGGAGGGCTCAAGGGGAAGAAGAGCTAAGCATGGGAGATGAAAAATGAAAAAACTCATAAAAAACTACAGCTCATAGTACACAACCTCAAATGGAATCCAAAAACGTGTTTGTTTTCATGTTTCTTTGTGCAAGTCAGCAGAAATGACTCCTCTGGTAGCTGCCTGCAGCGCATGGTACAGTAGGCACACTCATGAGCAGCGGGTGATGAACCAAAATACAAGTCTACGACAGAAGTGTAGTACCGTGTTTGTGTTTGGGATCATGCTCAGGGGGCACAGGGTGCATTATACAAAGAGGTACAACAAATCAGGCGCTGACGATGGGCCGCGCAATCATGGGGGAGGCTGTCTCTGCACTCTGACGTCACCGCTGACCTTTCGTGTATTTACAGAGGAGGTTTGATTTCCACTCTTTTTCCATGCTCACACACGAGCCGTTGTGAAGACGGCTCGGGAGGTAAAAGAGTAGCTTTGTCCCGACCTGGACGGTGCGCGCTGGAGTCATGTGCCTCTGCCAATCCCGACGAAGGGCCCACAAGCCGTGACCATTGAGGAAAGCACAGGCATCACCTGTTTTATATTAAATCAGTCAGATTAAATAAGGAAGCCAATAACCTGCAGCTCACAAGGTGCATTTTTAGCCAAATCTGACCCTCGGCTGCTCTGATCATGCTTGTTAAAATGTTTTCAAACCGAATGGAGGGTGAGGACAGACACGCTTTGCAGATCATTTCATGAATCTGCCCCTGTCATATCCAATTACACCTACAATGATAAAGAGCCCTCGCTCAGTAATTCAGGACCTAAAAAACGACAAGGAATCTTGTTTTCTTTTTACTTCTTTTCCTCTTTTGTGCATAGATTTAACATTAACATGACAAATCACTTGCTCTGTGACTAATTTATGTTTTTATGCAGCAACATAAACCTTCTGATGCACAGCCTATATGCTCCTCATCCTTCACTTTATGATATATTCGAACAAGTATCTCATTATCATACAGTAGCAACATGAAGACATTTAAACAGCCCCCTTCCAAATACTCCTCCTGACGCTGCAGACAATATTGCCCTCTACAGGGCGTACATATTAGTCACGCTTGTCTGTCGCAACTCTTTTTTTTTGGGAGCAGGACGAGGAGAAGGAGGAGGAGGAGGAGGAGGAGGAGGAGGAGAGGCAGTGATGAGTTAAAGAGACACAGCAGCACATGAGTTGATGAATGTATAACTACACAGTGTTAAGAGAGGGATGGAGGATCAGGGGCCAGAATCTGCTGTGCTGGGTTGTCCTTCACTTTTTATCCCTACTTTGTTTAACATGCGGTGCTTTGCAGTTGACCTGGAGGTGGCAAGAGAATGAGAGATACAAATTGTGAGAGGAAATAACAAATCTGAAATTGTTTTATTTAAAAGGACCTCTACAAACGATTTGTTGTTGACGTGACGACAATAATAATAATGTTTTTTCAATAATATGAAATTGAATTTGAAAAATGATTGAAAGGGCTTATCAGAATAATAACTCCTAGGAGCATGGGCACTAATCTATCAATTATCTCTGCATATGAAAGACAATTAAAGTGAATGAGCTGGTCGCATGAAGGACCTGGTCAGTGATCCGGGACCAGCCAACGCTTTGCTTCGAAAGTCGATGAATTCAGTGTCTAGTTTTCCAAATTGGCTGCATTAAATGAAAAGAAGAAAAGAAGACAAAACAGGCCTCTCATCACTCTCGTGGGAGTGAGACTCCTATTTTCTACAGAATGTGGTGAACTGTGGTCATCTTTCAATGAGAGATGCCACGGCGGCAGAACAGCGAAGTCTCCCGAGATCCGGCCGAGGGTTCTGCCTCACCGTGACACAAGATGGACCCCAATTTAGGACACAAAGACTGGGTCAAAACAGCCGGAGGTGTAGCCTTTCCCTGAGAGCTTTCCCTTCCGTTTCTTCTTCAGTGTGTCCACGCTCTTTTATTTTTTCCCTCTGCGCCAGCCTCATCTGCGTCACCCTCCCATCGCTCTCCTGTTTTCCTCCCATCTACCCCCCCTCACTCACTTTCCTTTCATCCCCCTCTGTTAGGATAATGATCTCTCTCTGATATAGTTTACCTCTAATGTTCATTTCCTGACTCATGTGCTCATTTACAATTATAAATCTCCTCCGAATGCAAATGTGCGCGTCGCCTCACTTTTGACGGCGAGAATTTAAAACAGAGAAATCACGGAAAGGTGTATGTGCTGTATTACCTTTGCAGTTTGCACATGCAGACACGCTATGGTGAAAATTAAATGACTTATCCTCAGCTCTGCTAATAAATCTATTTAAGTTAATTTGGTGATCTGAGGAACCCTTGTACTAGGCGCAGACGAGCTACTCCTAAACTCATCTGCGATTTGAGGTAAAGGACCCTCTCGAAATCGCCTGCTCTCACGACTCACCTTCCACAGAAGGACAGAGAGACCCTCCAACCACTTCTACTTCTAACTATTATGGAGTAAATCACAAACATGTCATGGCCCCATCCTCTGGGACTACACACAACCTTAGCTGTCCTGCACCATGTGACTAACTAACGTCCTCCGTTGCGTGGCCAAGGACCCACTCAGCCCAAATCAGCCCACATCTCTTTCTCTGAGAAATGGGCCTTTTTTATCTGTCCACACTCACTTCTTTCCTCCAGGCATTGACATTTAATCAAACCCAAATCCCATTGTGCCTATTAACATATCAGGCTGATACGCGTTGCTGTAAAAAAAGCGTGAGTACAGGAACCCGGAGCAGAACATTACCATAACTCCTGCCTATTTTCTCTTCTCCGCCCACATGTAAAAACTGCTTACCTGGCAAACAGCTCAGCATGGAGCGACATTTTCTCTCCCTCTTCCCCCCCGCTCCCTCCGCTTATCTTTTTTAGAATGTGTTAATTATTTAGCTGTTGGTGCTTGTGACTGCGTGCCAAATAATACTAAGACAAGCTACGCACCCAATGCAAAGGCAATTTGAATATTTCACCAGACCATCAAAAGGATTTAAAGTTTGCTTTTGCCTTGGCTGTGTCTGTGGTTTTTAGGGATGCTTAGTGCTCTAATGGACGACATGGTTTCTCTGCGCGCAGTTAAGTCTTCCCAATATTAATCATCATGAAGGGACTTGGATATGAAGTGTGGAACGACTATGAAAAATGGTAATGATTATGAGGGTCAATACCTGATAAACTGCTTTATTGGACAAGAGCTGTTTTCTACAGCTCAGCAGATACTGGCTGCTTCGCTCGTGACCTTGGTGAAGGTCTCTCTGCTCTTGAGCGGCTCTCAACACATCTGACCCTGTTGGCAGCCGTTCATGTATGTCAGGGCCATATGTCGTGTTGTGTAGCATCCCCCATGCTTCCCGGTGCAGCCTCGCTACCTGAGACCAACCACGGCCAGACTGGTTGTCGGCCTCCAGTCGCAGCAGGCAATTACTTCCCCCCAAAACTAGGACAGTTCTTGGTGATGACAGTCACCAGAGCACAATATTTAGTGCAATGAAAATACATTGTTGCTGTCAGCAGTGTTTAGCGACAGGATGACAAGGCAGTGGGAATGGAACGGGGCCATGTTGTACAAAGAGGATTACGAAGACAAAACAATTTTGACAAGTCTGAAATTTGAGCACACTTCCAGGGAGATATGAGAACTATAAATGTCAAGCTGTGTGTCGGAGGGATGGCAGCTCGCTGTTCTTGTGCGCCCCGGTGAATGCGATGAAAATACAGACATTGAGTTTCTACCTCTGGACTCAAGACTGACACTTGACTGAAAAGCTCTTCTCAAAGTGGCAGCCATCAATGCCACACCGAACAAAAGACCTACCTCCTTCTCAGCGGAGCATATTTTCTTTCAGTGAAACACAACAAATAAATAAATTAGTATGAGCAAGGGATGATTGTGCAGAGTTACAAAAGACAGGCTGCGCAGGAACATTCACGTCCTCATGTATAAAAAGAAAGCTGGTTTTACCGATGCTGCTTCATAATTCTATGGTGCTTTCTCATTGTTACATTGAGAAGTGTAAAATAATGGAATCTGTGAAGCCGTATTCTGGAAGTAAAAAGACTGATAGCTACTTAATCACAAAGTTCTTTATGTAACTCCGTTAGATAAGCCATCTCTCTTCTCCACATTTTAATCAACATAAGTAATGGCAGCCCCTCAGCTCAATATACCTGAGCCATCTGCTGTCTAATACCAAGGATTTCACTCAGTACGATTGCACAACCTGAGCTACGCCTCTCACTACATCCCGATCAGGATTATGGCTTTGGCAGAGAACAAAATTTGTTTTTGTTCTTTGGTCTCCAAAGCTTTTTGACTGCCAATCTGGCAGCATTGTGTTTATAATACACAAGCTGCAGGCAGTGGTTGTGAGCTTTGTACAGTCGGGTTCACTTCGAATTAATTTGATCCTTTGATGGGGCACTGGGGTGTCTGGTTATATTATTCCACAAATCAAATAACATAAATTTAAGGCCCTGTAATAATGAGAAGACACGGCTCTCACACACTGGCAATCTCCAGTTGTATATCCTTATTATAATCCGTCTCTGTTGTATATTTGCAATATCTTCTTTTTTCTTTACATCAAAATTCATTAACACATAATCTGAGTGTTATGATAAAAGTGAGGACCTCGATCTTGAGCACTTGCTTATACATGATTTCACTGATCAAGTATGAATGAAACACAAACCAGTATGGTATATTTCCCGAGTTGTCTTGAGTAATATTATTCTACCGTTTTATTACAAAAAATACAACCAAATCCTTATAAACATATATAAATATAATAAAATCTCCAGACAAAATGATCATATTATATTTTTCTGTATTAAATCTGCAATATTGTCACTTAACCCTAACCCGGAATGACGTCACATCAGAATAACCGGATTGAGACTGTTCCAGTTGCAGAGGAACAATATTTATGTTAGCCAGCTAGTCATTGTTAGCAAAAACAGTTCATAATAACGCAGTACTCTGCATTTCACACATTCTAACGTTGTAGTAAAACGTTCGCACTAAACATACACATTTAATGAATAAATGAATATATATGAATATAGAAACTACAGCTTTCACGACTCATGATACACAGAGGGGCAATCTTGGATTTCGAAGTCGGGGATGGTGAGGTTCCTCCGACTTTCCAAGTTGAAATTTGAAAATTGAGGGGGTGCTTGTGAAATTAACTTTCAATTTGCAAGAGGGGGAAAGAGCTGTTTCTCCATTCAAAGGTTACAAAGTGTCACTTTAATGATCAAGGCACATTTTAATAGGCTATTATTTCATTCCAGAGATGTGAGCGTAATATTATGACTGAGCCCATTTTTCACAGAAATGACTGACCAAGGACAAACATCAGTCAACTATGCCACAAGGCAACACTGATTAATTAATTTTCAATTGAGCCTCTGGAGAAATGAGTCATTGACCGTTCCACATGTCCTGCAGTAGCCCTTAAGAAAAATAACCTAAAGAAGGTAAGGGCCTCTCAAGATTTAAAGGTTTAAAGGTTCAGTGTTTAGAATTCAGTGACATCTAGTGGTGACGTTGCACATTGCAGCTGAATGTCCCTCACCCTCCCCTTCCAAACATGAGAGAGAACCTGTGGTAGGCTTCAGTTGTCATAAAAACTCAAAAGGTTTTTAGTTTGTCCAGTCTGGGCTACTGTAAAACAAACAAACATGGCAGCCTCCATAGAGAGGACCCGCTCCCGATGTAAATATAAAGTATTTAAATATAAATGGCTCATTCTAGGGTAAGGAAAACAATTTAGATGATCACACACCAGTGAAAACATCACTGGGATTATTTCACATCCAGTTTCCCTTTCAGCTGAATCTCACACACTGGACCTTTAAACACCACCTACCCTCGCCAGACATCCACCCCCCCCTGACCCCCCCCCTCACTGTCTCGGGGATGGTGTGGTCCAGGGAGCGCGCCTCTCTCCTCTCCTCTCTCCTCCTGTTGAAGTGGATCAGCTGCAGAATGGTATCTCCCTCCTCCTCCTCCTCCGCCTCCGCCTCCTCCTCCTCCTCTCCCGGGTGGATCGCGCCGCTGAGACCGGGCAGCCTGAGCCTGAGCGCGGACGCAGGGGCAGGTTGCTCACCGGCTCGCTCTGCCTCCTCCGCCACCGGCTGGATGTCGCAGCGAAAAAAACCTTCCGCCAGGTTTAAAATAGAGGCGACTACTTTATATTGAATTTGTTTTTCCGGCTCCGGGCAGGAAGCGTCACCCCCCCCCCCGTCCGCCCCCCCTCCCGCCTCACCATGGCTTCCAACTTCAACGACATAGTGAAACAGGGATACGTGCGGATACGGAGTAAGAAGCTGGGGGTGAGTACTGTTGCACTTGCTGCCTCGAGGAGGAGGAGGAGGAGGAGGAAGAGGAGGTTTTTGGAGGATGAAGAAAGCATCAGGGATTAAGACAGAGGCTTTAATTGCTCCGCAGGCAGAGCAGAAACAGATTAGAGCAGTTTCTCTCGGAGCTGAAATACTTGACAGCTCAGTGTCAGGTGCATGTGGCTGTAAATCCTGCTTCCTGGTTTCTGAATCACTTTTATTTCTTCAGAGAAAGTTTGGATCGAGCCTGACCAGTGATCAGATTGTGTTGGGCTGCAGAATGCGTGTGAGACAGGACTCACTTTTTCAACCTCAATTACAATAGTAAACTAAACACTCAGAGATAAAATGCTGTGTAAACAAAAGGCTAATAATCTTAAATTCTTTCAAAGGATTATGACTGACAGCAGCCACATCATACAATTTTAACAGTCATTTAAAATACATCCCTTTGTAATCGTGTCATTAGGAAATTACTAATATTGATTTCCTGATTAAAAGATTTTCCGAGACAGATTTATCGGCCGATATACTGTATATACTTGAAAATAATGTCAATTCACTTAAGATGTCGACAAAGAAATGTAAACAAGGCTTGATTTTTGTCGAACCGTTAATTTCTTTGTAAATAACTATAAATACAAAGAAAACATAAATGCAAGCAAATGTATAGAGCATGAAAGCGTATACCTCCGCCAAGGCCTAGCAGTCCCCTTATGAAACCACATTAAATCTCACTAGATCTGGATTTTGATTTGGATCTTTAACCATGTTTCACATGCTCGTAGATATCAGTTCCCTAAATGTGCCTGATATTTTTCATCAGCATCCATACATCCATGAATTATTCTTTCTCGCAGTGTTAAAGAAAGTGAAAGAAAAAAAATCCCGGATCCACCCTCTGATCCATATCCGCGCTAAAATTTTACGAGTTCTTCTTTCACCCATGCTGCATCCTTCCAGTTTCACAGTAATCCGTCAAGAAGATTTTGCACAATCTTGCTTACAAACAAACAGACAGCAGTGAAAACACAACCTCCATGTCCCAGGTAATAACACAAATTTTTTCTCCCGAAATGTAAACAAATCGCTACAAAGCTTCATATTGGCAAACGGCAATACCGATACGTCTGTGAAAGGCTTATATCGGCTGATTTTATGAGCCAACCGCTAATTCATTCGTGCTCTAATTAACACTTTGTCATACGAATTCCAAGATGGACAACATAATAATGGGAACATCGTTTATCACGCCGCTGTTATCCATCAGCACAATTCTTACTGTACTTTTAACTCTCCTTCTGCCCCAGCGAATTATTCCCAGTAATGAAAAGTCTCATTGAACTCCGGCTGATTCTGAGTGATTGCGGCTCCTCAGTGTCACGATAATGGATTTCCATTGAGATACAGCGGGTAGGGGGGGGGAACGGCTTAACTGCTTATATTGAAATGAATGATATGTATATTCAATTATGAGTGGCTGATTGTCTGACTCATAAAGCCATCTGCTTTTTGTTCGTACTTCCAGCTCATTACGCTAACAGAACAGGCACACTCCCTCTCCCTCTGATGAAGTGTGATGATGGGGGCTAATGATGTCTGCCTCCTCACATCATCACCTGGCTTCATCAACACCATTTCCCCATTGTTTGCTGCTTTTCTTTTGACGACTCTTTGAGAGCGATCATTGTCGAGCAAGAGCGATCTCTGCTTCCCCTAAAAGACTCGCACAACCTAATCCTGACATAACGAAAGCACGGCACATTTTGTTTGCACGCAAATTATCTCCTTTACAGCTACAGCCCGACCCCATTTGTTGACATCTTGCTTAGGCTATTAGCATCTATGAAAAGAGGCAATGCGCGGAAGAGCCTATGACTTTGCGAAGCCGATGAGAATGCATGCTGTGTCTGCTGTGCTTGGAGGTATGGATGCTGTATCTCTCCCAGGTCCACATCTCATCCTGCTGTTTGCGGAGAAAAAGTGTTTGTGTCCCGGTCGCCCACTCCCTCAGCCCACAACCCGCTTGCTGCTGTTTCATCATAGAAAAGCCATGCTGCGACGGCCTCCGAGGACCCCGCTGGTGGTTGACAGAATGAAAAGAATTATACGTCCACGCTAGGGTTAGTTATTCTCATTCGGAATCGGATAGAACAGAACAACAAAAAGGAGCAGGGATAGGGATCTGGATGCCTCAATCAACAGGCACTGATACATCCCTGTGATTATTTCTCCTGTTTTTACCGCGGAGGGGAAATATCTTGTTGGTGCTAAATGGCATATTTTTTATTTTCAAGTGTTTTTTGTGTTGTGTTTTGAGAGAGATGAAAAATCCTAATGTGTGACTGACTCACACGTGCGTGGGCTGACTGGGAAGATAAACATCTGGGTCGAAGAGAATTATATCCAGAGTTGGAGAAAATCGTTGTTTTGTGGAACACATGAGCCCAAACAAAATATTTGGTATATTTTATTTTTGCCCACTTTTTTTATCTGCTGATTAACAGCTCAATGATGTTTGTGGTTTTAGGCATCATTATTCTGACTGGCTGTTAAGCATCTTAGCAGAGGGATACGGAGGAAACAAAGAGGCACTGTCCTCTTTGTTTCTTCATCAAAATACAACCAAAACGGCAACATAGACGTCCATCTATCCTCCAGTGGTCAGTCCTGTCACTACAACTGGGCAGCTTTACCTCCGCCAAGGAGGTTAGGTTTTCTCTCCTGTTTGTTTGTTGTTTTTTTAAGAAGGATCACGCAAAAACCACTGGACGGATCACCATGAAACTTGGTTGAAGGATGCGTTATGGGTCAGGGAAGAACCCATTAAACTTTGGTGCAGGTCCGCATCAGGTCGCAGATCTAGGAATTATAAAAATAGGGCATTTTTAAAAATGTTCTCCTGATTTCCTACAGAATAATTCATGGTTCTTGATGACAAAAATCTGGCATAATTACGAGACTAAGGAGTGTGTACAATTCAGTGCAGCTTGATTGAAGGAGACTATTGGGCCTTGGCGGAGGGAGGCACTCTGCTAGTGCCCTTCTAGTTTTACATGTTTCAATACTCTGGGAAATGATACCTCTGTTTTGTTACTCACACCAATCTCTGATACTTTGAGGCAGACAGTATTTTTTCCTTTTTTTTTCATTTTACATAATAGTGCAAATAGGGCCAAAACCAAATGTTGTTTTGTATTAAGGATTGATCTGCCAATTATTCTCTGTAAATTGATTTACAGTTGGTTAATGAAATCAAATCTCCCTTTGGAATTTCTCATAGCCCGAGGAGACGTCTTCAGTTTGTTTGTTTTATTCCATTAAATGGTCCCAAACTCTCCAGAAATGTTCCGTTTACTATTACGTGAGATAATGAAAAGCAGCAAGTTCAGCAGCAGAAAGATATTTTTGGGCGTTATGCCTTTATCTGACGGACAAATTCTCAAGGCTGGAATCGTAAAAAGATTAATGCATTAGTAAAGTAGACGTGTTAAAGTCTTTGAATAATTGATTAATTGTTTCATCTCTAGATGCCAGCGCTCAGTTGTTGTTAGTTTTGGATGATCAGTGCTACAGACACCTTTCTTGTTCGTATATTTATCAATCTTTTATACGCAGATATCTTCTCAGATAGAGTTTTAGGTCAGGAAGGTGTTTTCCTCTTCATTTGATTCTTATTAAATACTTTATTTTTTAAGTGTTTAAAGGTCTCTCAAATATCAACCATCAAGACTTGGCATCACATTTGACCTTCTAACTCTCCCGCCTGGCTCTTTACTCTAATGCTGTGTCAGTTAAAATGTATTATACAATATTTTTTATTGGAAAGTGGTACAGCTGAATGGTTCCCTTTATGAGATATGAACTAAAGTGGCCACACCAACACCAGCAGCTTTGGCTGAATTCATCAGCATCCGTCAATGTGATTGGCTCATTTCCAAACCTCGTCATGTGTGAAGGTTGAGGCCACGAGGTCAGGCCTTCGTTCTGCCGAGTGATCAAAATTACCAACCACTTTCTCTCCCCTCTCTCCCTCTTTTTTTTTTTTTTCGTCGCTTTCTCTTTCTCCGGGGACATTTGTTTTCTTTTTTCTCGCTGACATGAACAGCAATGATTTCCTACATTAGTCAACTTCTTTGTCTCTTTGTTGTCAGAGGAGACAACAATGCCGCGTTCTTGAATGCACAAGTAGTCTGTCTCTCGTTTCTTTTCTTCACTTCCTCACCTTACCGCCCATTCTCTCACCTCTCGTCCCCCAGCGTCTCACCTGTACTCCCCACACTTCACAGTGTCTCGCTCATCCTCCTCTCCCCGACTTTATCTCCCCCTCGTCTTTTCTTCCCCCGGCTTTATCCGGCGATCTCCCTCACCTCGTCCCCCCTTTTCTCTCTCACCTTTCTCTCCTTCACCGGTTTGCAGACAGTTGAAAGACTGAGCACAAAAGCAGCCTATTCATCACCCGACACTGCACCCTCCGTAACCCCAACAGGCCATTCCCCCTGACACTGTGCAAAGGCCCATACACACACACACACACACACACACACACACACACACACACACACACACACACACACACACACACACACACACACACAAATTGGCTTGGTTCGGCAATGAAGAATTGGCACACACATGCACTCGACAAACAAGTAAACAATCTGCTGCCAGAGAACAGTGTGTGGATTCTCAATTAATTTTAATCATGTGGCTTTGTGTGGTACAGTATTTTTTTTTATACTACACGAAGACAAACCCAAATGCTCACAGGAGCCAAATACAAGTGAAGTGTCTCCACAAAGAGGAAAACATCAAATCTGGCAGAGTCGGGAAACAGCAGTAGTGATATTGCGTGGTTCTCTCTTTTTATCCCTCTCGGTGAAAAGCGGCTGATGCTATCAGTGTGGTGGACTTCTCTTGAAAAGCTGAATTACATGACCTTTGAGTAATTTGTGTGCCGGTCGCAGTCCAGGTACATGTTTCCCCAGGTTTTGGATCACGGTGGTAAATGGAAAAGGTCAGCTGATTAATATTTCCCCCCACCTTCCGTCCCAACTTTTCTTGGAACCCTAACAAAAGATGGTCATTTCAAGTTTGCCGCAGGGGAGTCTGTCCGCCATTCACTCTCTCCATTCACAAACATGTTTTGACACTTCAAAGCGGCTGTAAATCCGATACTGGCTCAGGGGCACATATGTCATATTTTTAAGAGAACACCGAGCACTTCATGTGCACGCAGACATCACACGGATTTATTTCACACCACAGTATTTTCACCAGTCAACACAACAAACTCCAAACTGACTTCTTTTAAATAAAACCAAATGTGCAGCACAACAGGGAGATTGTAATTTTACTTAATTTCAGATTTTTACAACTGAAATAATTGATATTTGTACATGGACCAAATGAAGGCACATTATATAAAAGATGTTGATGATTAACCGGCCGTAATATCATCTACTAACAGTTATTTAGAAACCTGACTGTGAACTGTGTTGGTTTTTAAAAACATGAACAGTGAGATTCTAAGAGGCCACTGGGCATCTAAAAATCTGAGATTGTATCTTTAGCCCCTTTTACACTGTTCAAGAAACCCACCTTCACCCCCTAACATCTGGCTTTTATCTGCCATTCACATTAACGCTCCGGTCAAATGAAGTTAAACAGAGGTTTTCATTGGCTCCGGCTCCGATTGGCAGTGATGGAAACACGATACTCGGGTGAGCGCAATAATTTATCTCCTCTACTTTTGCAGCCAAGACGCTGACGCAGCTTCTTTTCCAACACAATGTTATGACGTGACATGGTGCGTAATTGGCCATGAATGTTTGTATGCTTACTGTTTTTTATAACAGTGATTTTTTTGTATCGTGCAAGATGGGAACACAGTCAATCACCTTTTTTAATGATATATGTATACATACACATATACACTGATGTATACATATACTTATATACACACAAATGTGCATCGTTTTACATTCAAACGACGTGTGGTGTGTGTTGGACTGCAGAGTTGTCTGCCCTCCTTTACATTCCAACCCAAACAAAATTAAAACCAACAATCTCAACAAATATCTTAAAAATGTACATGCATACCTCATATAAAACGCTGTTAATGTAATCTGTAATAGCAAGAATAAAATAGAAAGGGACGAAGTTGTTCTCTGCTGCTGTCTTAGTGCAGTTATGAGGGTGCTTTGGTCAAACCACAACATGAAATGTCAAAGCAGAAAACACATTAAAAATGCATTATGTCTGGCCCAGAATGAGGAGGAGTGAAAATACAATCAGCCAAGAGTGTGGATGTAAACAAATAATACAGACTGAGAGTTTAGGTTATTCATCATCCTAACACGAGGATATCATTTGCAAAAACAGGGTTTACAGTCCTGTTTATCGATTTATTGAAGGGATTTGGGGCCTTAAAATTACTTTTTTATGAGTTAACCATTCTGCAATCTTGGGCATTCGCACAAATTCGTCTGTTTTTAGGGAAATGAATGTGTGTAATTTAAGGACTGTGTGTGACAACAACTGCAGCCGGGGCTTATTAGATTCTCTCCACCTTCGGTCTTGTTGGAAGCTTTCAGGGAAGTTTAATGTGTGACAGAAGGTTTAATGTGCCTCGATACAACAGAAATTGACAGGACGAAATACTGGTAATTTGTTGTGACTGTTTAAATGCATCAAAATACATGCGTAATACTCCTACTAGAAACTGATTAGGAATGTTTACTGATGAGATGAATGTAAAATCCATGTGTCTACCCATCTTTGCACTGAAGGATTAGAGTTTGTCAATGCTACAGTCGAAAAACAATCCACTTTGGGATGAAAGATATTGAGTTTAAATCATTCAAAAACTAGATCTGCCCTCAATCCAAGGGCAAACAACCCTACGTCTATCCGTCTTGCTCTTGCAATAGAAAAAGAAAGCTGTCTGATAATTTATGCCAAATAGTAAAAACTCATTGATCTCAGCATTATTTTGGTCAAATCAGGAATGATCAATCACAGTAGCAGTAAAAATTAGGCTTAAGTTTAATTAGATCACAATCAATAATCACCCTGAGAGATCCAACCCTCCAGGCGTATAACATTTTGGTTCCTGCCGCAAAAACCACAAAACAACCTGAGGTATTCACTAAATATTGGATTTGGAGTAAATTGTTAAACCCCTAATAAATATGTCTTATTACATTAAGAGTCATTCACTATTTCCTGAGAAATTAATCCAAGTGATAATAAATTCCTGGATCTGTCCGTCTGACTGGATTTGCACCTCAATTTTACTCCCCAGTAAAAAGGTACTCCCCATTCATCAGTTATACGATGGCTTCCATTAAGTGACAACAAGGAAGCAGGTCTCTTATATGCTGCTTCCAAACATGTAACTGAGAAGGAAAAACAAGCTTTTTAATATTGGGTTTTGGAGACTGTTGAGATCCGATGTTAAGCCTGTAGAGACAAATGCATCACAGTGACAGAGACATTAACAGTGCACACAAAGCAGTTTTTGTCAATGTGGTTGTTAGATATGAGAACAAAATCAACAGTTATTACCCTTAACATACTTTTCTCTACCCACTGGTGCTTTCCTCTCATCTCTGTATACAATAACTCACTGCATTATCAATTATTTCTCTTTTGTCTCCCTCAGCTCTTTTTGACTTACAAGTGGGTATTTGTATCCAGCAACAAGCAGCCTTTATGTAGACAGTGTGCATTGTGTTGGTGTGTGGGTATGTTCCCCCTTGTTGGCGCACAAGCACCCACCAGGGCTGAGGCAAAAGGAGTGGAGAACAATGTGTCTATTGTCCTAGATGGCACAGCCATTTAAGATAGGATCTTGCCACTTTCATGCACTCGCTATTAACAATGACAGGCCGTCTAGAATGGTGGATGTCGGGAGAATTTCTTCACCCCGGGAACTGTACTTGTCAGTGGAGCGTAGACAAAAACATAGTCAGCTGTGTTAGACATGGATAAATGTGACTCGGGAAAAACAATCAGCAGATAAGTGGATCGTTAGATTTCTTAAATTCGGGGGCCACATCTAGCTTTGTTCTCTGCTTTGCCAAACAGAAACCGAAACTGTAGCAGAGAGAGGATTTTTTAATGTGCCTTGTTTTGCTTCTGATTTTATTTGTGTCTTGTGGGGGGGGGGATGTAAGCCACTTTCTTTGGTCTCCCTCTCGTGATAGATGTGTTTGGAATGGATGCATTAATTCACAGATATGCAGGGCTGTACACTGCGTGGTCATTTCCTCTGGTTTCCATCAGCTTCCTCCATCAGACAAAGACTTGAAGACAAATTACCAGCTTTTATTGGCCCTGATGAATTGCATCTCTCGCAAGATATGGGAACAACAGCCCAACGCTCGTTATTCAATTTGAAAAATGGGCCTCTATTATAAAGTCTCTTTCATAAATAAATCTCTGACCTCACTTTAACATTTCACGACATTGATTCCCGTTGTTCCTAATTATCAAGAAAGCTTTTTTTTGTCTTGAACAGGGCCAAATGTTATTAGTAGCTAAAAATGTCTAAACCCCAATTGATTAAGTAATGCACCATAAAGAGACAAGTGGTTAATAACGCCCCCCTTGTATCAACACTCTCTTTTCTTGTCCTCACTCAAAGTCAGGCTCTTAAAATACAAAACAGAACTTAAATTTCCGCCCCTACAACCTTTTCTCTTTTTCTGGTCTCAGAGTTGCTTTCTGCCCCCCCCCTCGCTTTGAAATCTATTCACAAACACGCCGGCACTGTCCATATCAGCTTTGTGTTCCCAATGTTTTCTGATGAGCTGCATTCCAAAGTGCAAAGTTCTCTAATCCCATCGGAGGAGAATGTCACAGCCCAATAGAAGAGGTGTCAAATCCCAGCAGACCATTCACACTGACAACACACAAGATACTTGCTTCATCTTAAGTAAAAATTGACACAACAACTGCCTTTTCCAAGCCTAATTAGATTTTTCTTCCATTTTTGTTTTTGTCAGTCACTTTATTGTTTTTGCCATCTTATCAGTGATGGATGATAAAGTCAGTCTATTGTTTGTCAGTCCACAACTTTGGTCAAGGCTGGAATATGATGAGCAACTACTTGATGGATAGTCCTGAAATTCTGAGTGGACATCTGCAGACTGATTATCCTCTGATTTTGCCGCCATAATGTTTTGTCATTTTTAGTGAACGTCTCAGTTATTGGATGGGGTTGCCATCTCATTTGTTAGACATTCCTTTCCGCCTCAGTATAAGTTGTGGATGGGGATTTTTCATGTCGGACCATCATCGGGTCAAACGGTTATCTATTTTTATCTTGTTTTATTTGTCCGGTACTTAAGAAAATACCAACAAAATACATTCCCATCAGCCTCAGTTGTAGATGTAATGTTGTTTGTTGGGAATTAGCTAATGTTAGCAGGCAAACACGCTTAACTAAAGTAGTGAACATGGTAAACATTGTACCTGCTAAACATTAGCATGATAAGTTGTCGTGCCGTGTGAGCACAATATGACCATGATACCATGCTGCTGTTAGCATTTAGCTCAGAGCACTGCTGCGCCTAAGGTGTTGGCACAGCCTTACAGAGATGCTAGTTTGAATAATAGTCTCTTGACATAATATCTCTATAATTAATCTGACTGATAGTGTAAATGGAATCAAAGCCCTAGATTGTATTATTTAACCCAAGTTGTGTTATACTACTGGAAATTCAAAACTATTTTTGTTAGCTGAAGCAGTTAAATAGCCGACAGAGAGAAGTTAGATTTCAGCAATGTGCTTACAGTCATTGGCTGATCCTGATAAATCACAATGCCGTCACTGCTGTTAGAAAGTTGTCTAGCCGAGGAATTATCAATTAGCCGCATTTTACCTGAATATCTTTTGTTCTTTTTTCTAGTTTCAATAAAGTTACTGAATAATTTATATTGTTATATTATTTTTATACATTAATGTCCAGTCACGGTGACATCAATTCCCTTAATGACGTTAGCTGCGTGATTTTTAAAAAGGTGAATGCATTTTGCTCCATACTCAAGTCTATCTGATCCACATATTTCACCGCCCACACAGTGCTCGGGCTTCACAGGTCTCTGTGGTAGTGTGTTGCTACACTGTGCAGATACACTGGAGACTCACCTATAAAACACCAGGCCTAGAGGAATCTATCATAGCTCCATTAACACTTCTGCTTCATCCTCCTC
Organism: Hippoglossus hippoglossus; assembly: GCF_009819705.1. NCBI lineage: Eukaryota > Metazoa > Chordata > Actinopteri > Pleuronectiformes > Pleuronectidae > Hippoglossus > Hippoglossus hippoglossus. Next base: position 10,924,947 of record NC_047170.1, on the reverse strand, counting down.
TCCTCGCCTTCCTCCCCTCATTAATCAGCAGACCAGCCCTCAGGGCTCTCTTCTGCAGCTATAAGCTCACTTTCAGTTCGAGTGCTTATGTGTGTGCATATAGTATGTGAACATGTATACTTCCATGTGTCTGTGTGTGTCTGCAATTTTGTGACGATGTTCAGTTTCCAGAAGGATTTTCTTTACGTTTGTGTCCCTCCTGTTATATATTGAATTAAAAACCTGAGAAAGATCCATTAGATTTCCTCAGATGATGTTGTTGTTGTGTCAGTCATCCCCCTCAAACTGCCTCTGAAGTCAATTTAGTCTATATGTGATCTGATAGTATTGTATCACATCAGGTTTTCCGAGGTGAGCTGTCAAAGCTGACAGTTGTGTGCGGCGTTTCAAAAGTGGACCAGATGAAGTTATTCTAAGAACAAAAAAGTTCCAGTTACCTTTTGTTTATAACTGAATCAGGATCTATAATGAGTTCTTCTCCTGCTGTTACCTTTCATCGGCCTGCTTGCCAAGCGTTTTCAGTACAGTGCGAAGCCAAAGATAGCCTCAGCTGTGTGTCTGTGTGTTAAGAGCTCGTCTTCGTGCCTGTGTTCTTAATTTACTCAGTGCTGTGCATATGTAAACATTATTACTGTCTTGCTGAAGGAGAAATAATTAAAATAATACACCTGATCCGCTTGAAAATACAAGCAAATAAAGGCTTGTTGGATTTTCCCAGGCTGTTGAGTAAACAACACATGTTTTTCATGTGTCACTAATTGTGAAGTGCTGTATTATTAACGTGATGATAAAAAAATCTTGACCTTAGGGTCTTGTGTGAGCAGAGAAAATAAAGTGTGTGCATGTCAACCTGTGTAGGAGCGTTGTTTGTTTCGGTTTTGCTTGGAGTTGAGTTTGTACTGCACTCTCCTTCTCTCTCTCTATTCTTTCTCAGGGGAGTTCTTTTAATAGTAAGGAGGTGACAGTTTGCTTCTTGCCGAGCACCGGGGTGACAGTTTGGTACCTGCCCAGTGCGGCATAAATCGCTCCGGCTGACTCACTCTGTACGCTGCATGCAAAAGCTGCCGGCTTTCTTAGATTTGTGCTCCCATTGTGATGAGCCGAGCTGACCTCGAGTGCAGGCCAAGGCCATCTGATCCCCTTTCTATTAAACAGCTTTTTAATATTTCCTCAACAATTATTGTTCAGGGAATGAATTTTTGGGATAAGGACTGCCAAGGGAAATGGAGCACACAATATAGCAGCCTTGGCAGTGGCACTTTGAGCGGATCGTTTAAAGGTCATAATGGGGAAAGTAATGGTCCTTTACAGCCGTAAAACAATTGAAAACATAAGGTTACTGGATAAAGTTTTGAAGTGAAATCTATGAGATATAAGAAAATGGAGTTAATAAGGCAAACTTGACCCATCATGAGTTGTAATGGGGTATAATATACCAGTTGATAAAGATTTAACTTGAAAAAGGAAGTTTGAAGTGAGAGCAGACATTGGGGTCAGCATTAACTGCTGTTACCCCACTCCCTCCCCATCCACGCACACACCTCCCTCCCTCTCATCCCCCTCTTATGCTCTCAGTTGTTCGCTCTAATTTCAGAGAAACGTCTGTTGGACGAAGTGATAATTGCATTCCTCAATGATTTCATGCTGAGACACACAGTGACACTGAATCACAGCCCACTTAATCCGAGGGAGTGTGTTCTTTGGAGGGAAATGAGACAAAAACAATATGACAAACTCCATCGGACCCTCTTCTTTGACATAAAAGTGCACTTCCACATTCCCCTCCCTTGCACACATTGCGTGCTCACTCCCTCAGTGTCCTCTTTTGATTCGCAGACCAAATGTGGCTGAGTCAAGTTAGTTCCAGCGAGCACAAATCTCCTGCTCTCTGGTTGTGAGGGAATAGCTGTTGCAGACACAGAGCCTGCTGCTTTCCCAGCTAACCGTATCACAGAAGCAGCCCGAACATCAGTGAACGAGTACCTCTTTAGAATTAATCCTCCGGGGAGGGAGGGAGGGGGGGGGGGGGGACTGCACCAATGCATGAGGATTACTGCTTTTAGGGCTTCTGAAGAAATTCAAATAACAAACGCTTGCACAAAGTGTCCTGGAAAACACTCAGTGTTTCGTAATATTCTGCTAAATGTGTGCACCTCACATTTTTCTTTGCTCTATTCGATTTCACGGTCTTTATTGATATGATAATCAGGCGGTCAGCTAATGGTAATCAAGCTAGACAGTTGGTAGCATTACATCATGGCCGTGGGCAAGAGCTCTTTTCATCCTCTCACTCTAAATTCACTGCCCACGCTGGTTCTGAATCTCTATATTTGGTTTTCATGTAGAAGCCCCTCACCTGTTGGCCTAGATGCTAATTTTTTCTCACGACACGAGAACCAACATACTGACGTGAAGAAATACAAGCTTAGCCTTTATTTATAGCCAGACCCAGATGAGGCTTTGTGCATGCAGACCGTATTCTCCCTCATTTATGGATTTAGTGCAGTTTAACATTCAGCCTGACTAGAGGGTACACACTGGTGGACAACTCATTCCAAACTTATGAAGAAAACACAGCTCTGTATTGCTGCTCTCTGTCTGTGGTGTTCTCGTCGGCGAGGGTATTCTGCCATAGTCAAATCCTTCTTTGTCTGCACGTTATTGTCTGTGAACGCTCCAGCCTTGTACATGGATTAAATGGAAATTGCTCTACGTGTGTGGATGTGTGTGTGTGCAGAGGATTGCTGACTAAAGCTGTAATGCATAAAGAGGTTTGGATGAGGGATGGTTTAAAGAGCAGGCAATTGTCATAATGATGACTTAAAGCAAAATTGTCCCACCGTGAAAATGCTTCACTAATGCATTCGGGTCGAGCACAGCCTCATATACTGTAGCAAACAGTACCTGCCAACCTCAGTGTCACTGGAATCAATAGTGGCTGAAATATGCAATGGAATAACTTCACCACAGTGGAGTAAGCGACATTCTAAAACGGTGTTGGTAGATTATGGGATTATGATTGCAGTGTAATCCTTTGTCCTCTCCTTTCCTTTAAAAAAAAAAGTGTTTCCTCTCTGCGTCTTTGTCAGCTCCATTCTGTTCTTACCCAACACTCTGGAATGGTGCATGTATCCGAGCAGACACGGGCAACGTGCCACACTGTTTACGCCATAAACCCTCCCTCCGCTACCTCCCTTTACTCCCTTGCACCTGAGAGAGAAACTTCAATATTGACCTACATCTCCTTCAGAAAAATTTGGCATGCTATTTTTGTACTGCGCTTTAAAAATGCTCTGCTACAGAGACTGTGATGCCTGGATCCGCACAGTGTGTGACATTTTAACTAATGTTTTCCTGCTCAAGGCTGCACTGCCCAGCGTGGGTCAGACACCTCCCTTGTCTCCCTCACAGTAACAACTGTAGAAATACTTTCCCTGCGCTCGCTGATAATTTGCATGAGAATTGAAAGGAGTTTTTGTGAGGTTGCCTGAGAAATCTCAGCTTGTGGTTCACTTGATGTTACGACTCAAATATGGGGTAAGAAGAAGAGGGATTTCTGTAAAATATACAGCAATCGTAGTCATCAAGAGCTTTCCCCAGTGCTCTCACCAAGTCTTATTTAAAAGTGTAATTTATCATGAATCCTAATGGAGGCCTGCAGCCGGTTGCCTCCGTGGCCCTGGTCTCTTCAGAAACTACTTTTTCAACAGTTGCTCTCACCACCTCCTAATCATTTTCACTTTTTGAATTTTTCTCTGGGCGGCACGGTGGTTCAGTGGGTAGCAGGGTCACCTAACAGCAAGAAAGTTCCTGGTTCGGATGCCAGTTCAGTCTTTCTGTGTCATTTGCATGTTCTCCCGGGTACAAAGACATGCAGACTGGGGTTAGCTGAATTGGAGACTCTAAATTGACCGGAGGTGTGATTTTGAGTGCAAACGGTTGTTTGTTTTTCTATGTTGGCCCTTTGATACACTGGTGACCTGTCCAGGGCGTACCCCACCTCTCGCCCAATGACAGCTGGGATTAGTTTACGCCCCCCCGTGGAGGATGATAATGAACGGATTGATGGATGGAAGCTTTCCCTTAAGTCAACTGTCTTTCCTCTTTGCTGTTCTTCAATTTTTTTTCTTTCATGCCCTTTTAAAATATTTGTTCCTCTCCCTTTGCTTTCTCTCAATCTCCTCGCCCGCTTTTATTTCTGTCTGTTACGTGCTCACTTTAATCCCACTTGCACGTGCAGTCCCTGTCACACTGGGTACACGAACGCTCTGCCTTTGGCGAGGAATCAGCTGGAACCTGTCTTCCGTAATATTTCATGCCACATTGTGACCAGGATCCAGTTTTCAGCAATGAATGCTCTGTGTGTGTAATGCCACCCAGTCAGAGCCAGGGCCTTAAAAAATGAAATAAGGGTAACTAATACTATGATATTACATTTCGGGACCAGTTTGGCTCATGAATGTTTGATGAGAATGTCCAATCATGCATAGACACAAGAAAAGAGATGAGGAATGGGAGAAGAGAAATTTAGAAGAGAGAGAAGGGCAGACAGAGACAAATCAGGCTTGGAGAGAAAGTGAGGAGGGGGAATGTTTGTGTGTGTGTGTGTGTGTGTTTGTTTGGGATGGAGTGGGTGGGGTGGGGGGTTGATTACTTGCTGCTGAGGTAGCACTGCATTACACATGAGGATTTGGAATGGCCCAGATAAAGTAATCTATGATTAACTGGGGCGCGGCTGGCTCGCCACCCTGCCAACAGCTGTAGTCGGGGGCGAATTACAAAATTATGGGATGTCCAAACATTTTAAATGCGGAAGAAAATATAGTTCAGCAAGGGTGGAGGAATGATGGTTGGGTGGAGAGTTATGCATGAAGTCAAAGGTGACAGCTAGCGGCGAGGGAGGAGAGTGACAGAGGGAGCAGGGGTGCAATTAATACAAACTTTTGTAGCCGTCACGTTTGGCGGAGAGTTGTTGAAATGGTGGAACAGCCCTGGGAGGATTCGGGGGGGATGGGGGAGGCTGGGGTCGTGGTTGACGGAGTGATCGCTGTGCAGTGATTGCTGTAACAACTGTCCGACGGGATAACAAATCAAATTATAAAGATGGACACCGCAGCACAGACCCCGCCACTGTCTGAAATTGATTGCCAGCTCCAGGAGCGGATAATGCCGGGCCTGGTCTGTCATAGTCCATCAGGCATCATTATCACCAGGGGAACACTAAACCTTATGCAGAGCTGAATGAGCACGAAGACTTGATGAGCTCCGTTGCTAAGAGAAAAAAAACAACATGTATGATTACTGTGTCATTTTTTCAATGTTTTTGAGTATTGGTTGAGTATAAGTATAAGTGTTTCAATTAAAAGTAAATTGTTTTAAAACAGACTGGAGAGAATATTCAAAGTGGTTTGACTAAACTGCGCCAATCTGTGCCGATCCATAAAGTAGTTGTTGTTTCGCTAATTTCATGATAACATTGACGTGCAGTTTTTACAAGCAATAAGCTAGATGATCATAAAAATACCAATAAATGATCCTCTAGGGACGGTGGATATCTTGAGCAAATTTCTTGGCTTTTAACTGTTAACAAGACGTTAAACTTTTTGCTACGACTGTCATGGTGGAGCTACAGGAAAGTCGGTGGACCCCAAAAGCCGGTATTCAACATCTGGGGACGATGAATGTGTGTCAGTCTATTCAATAGTTAAATTGTGTTCTGGAAGCATGTCTCTGATCTGAGATTCACTTTTCTACATCCAACACAGCAGCTAAATCTGGTTTGTTACCATCATGCCTGAGTGTTGAAGAACTGTCTTGATTGAAGTGCTCTCATAGCTTCTATTGCCAAGTAAGTGCAGCAGCAGTTGTCTTCAAATCAGAGATTTTGTAGGGACGCAACCCTTCCTACAATTGTACCTTGTTTTTCATTAACTATCAGAGGAATTATGAGCGCATTTGCATCTCTGAGGTATTACAGTTCTCTTGCACTATTCACTCGCACTCCTGAGAATCTATCAGACGGCTATTTTTACTCTGCCGTGTGATTAGTCATTTACCTGAAGCAGGGGCTGTCATTGGAAATCATTTTCATATCTTTAGAAAGTTCCTCGGTTCATCCGAATGACAAGCGATTTTGCCTGTGGGGGGAATAGGTCCCATATTTTTTGAGAGGCGAGACAGTTCCTCAATAATGGCCAAAGTTTGATAATGCTCCGTGAAGTGAATCAACTTTGTGTTTGAGGTCAGTTGCCGAATATGTCTGTGACTTCAGAGGGTGGGGGTCCATGAGGTGTCTGACCACTGAGAGTCTTCAGCAGACCTCTCAGGTTCTTTTATATGACAAAACTACCTGTCAGGAATCCAAGTTGAACTTAAAAGAGTTCATCAGGGTTGTTTTATATGTAAAGAGACGTGTTCAGTTCCATTTTGCACCTTCAATGAGAGCAACTGTTTGCCTCCATCTGTCTGTCTGTGCTCATACTCTGGCTCTAATCCCTCTTCCGGTCCTCTCGTACAACTGTCTCAGGGTGGTTGTTCTGGTAGAGCTGGTGTTGATGAACTAGCTGAACCTTGCCAAGTGCCTCCTGAAGTGTTTTTCCTCACCACAGACAGACCTTCCTAAAACTGAAGGGATCGCCCTTGAAATGTTCTCTCCACTTGGTTGCTTTTGCTGCTGCCTATTTTTTTCTCCCTGCTGTGCTATTTGTGGTTGTTCTTTTTTTGATAGCATAGACTCATATAAGATGCACTTCAGAACTCAAGGAAGAGGATCTCAGTCATATCCAATACAATGTTTCACCTTTTGTCAGGTTGTAGGTTGAATACAAAGTGGATTTCTTACATTTTGTGGTAATGGTACATGCGCAAAATACAAATGCTTTTGGGAGTTTTGGTTATTTCCTCCCATTCTAATTTGCCCATTTGATCAAGGTCAGACAAATTGAATGGGTAGTGGGCTGCTTGTGAAAACTATTTTCAAGCAGTTCTATTTGACATGTTTCTCAAATTGTGGCTTATCATTGGCCACTTCACAGGCATTTCAGTGGGGATTTCATGGAGTCATCATATTAAAAGCCTTTGACTGTTAGTCATTAACAGTCTGTATGATATGCCTGTACATCATTATTCTCGGTTGGTGAGTTATCATGTAGCTGGCAGCATATGAGCTGTGGGACTAAGAGAACAATCGGAATAAGGTGACACATACTGTGTGTGATAAAACTTAACTTTGTGTTTCTGCATTCATACACATACAAACACATATTGACACAAACATACAGGCAATTTGAACTAAAATGATCATTTGCTTTCTTCACATTTCCATCTGATTTTGATCTGTTTACTTGTTTACTTATAAAGAGGACCCTAACACACACACACACACACACACACACACACACACACACACACACACACACACACACACACACACACACACACACACCCACACACACACACAGTTGGAGAGGACAGGACTTGTTAAAACAAGAAACAAAGTAAAACAAACAAGATTAGAACTTGAAGGAAGTAAATCACGATTCAAGGCTGAAGGGACCTTACATCAGAAAATCACATGACATTGTTGATGAGATGCAGGTCAATCAGAATTATAGAGCCTGTTGAAAACAAAGTTGCCTGATCAGCTTAACTCTCTGCAGCAATCAAAGCAAGGGACATTGCTGCTTTCTGGTCACAAGCCTGCCACTTTGCCCACATAAGATATTATAATTTTTTTGTCCAATCCTGTGTAATGATAGCTTTGCTGTGCTAGTTAGTGTAATTGACCACAGGGGTACCCACAGGTGGGTGGTTACAGGTAAAACTGCTTTCACAGTGACGTAATCAGATAAAAGCTCAAAAAGCAAAAACTGGGACGAACTTATTTTTTCGCCATCTGTTCTTTGTTTCTTTATTTTCTGAAGCTGGCGAATTGGTTTTCAGTGTCAAACGGTGTGTGTTCTGCACTGTTCTCCCATTAAATGAGTCACACCAAACCAGCAGAGAGTCTCATTCATGTCTGTGTAATTACATTCAGCATAAGAGTGCCTCTGAATAAGACCCACCACCAGCCCAAGAATAGGTCTGCCTTGACAAAACATTGACAACTGTGGAACAGGCAAAATTAAGCCCTCTCCATTCATACCCCCTATGCACAAGCTATCTCCCTGAGCTTGCTTTTGTGCTGGTATAATTACTTAATCTGAGCACTCCTAGGGTGAATTACATCGTCTGCGGCATGCAGGAAGCATTGCATTGACTCAAGCTCCCAAAGGGGAATTGAGGCTATCTTTAATTTGACTGTTTTGAAGACACAAATGTGGTAATGGCCATCGCCAAAATTGATTCATATGCACTCTTGTGTCACATAGGTTTGTTCAATTTGGAGCAAGACGTTGTCACCTTCGCCCGTTATGTCTCCTTGCTTCTTTTAAGGATTTTATGGACGGTGTAGACGATGGTCCACACGATGCATTAGCGAATGTGCCGTGCGCTTTGCTGTGTTGTTTGCTGTTTAAAATGTGCCTGGGCAACACTTAACTAGAATGGAGGCCCATCAAGGCAGACCGATAAGGACCTAGGGATCCACTCTAGTCAATTACTGCAAAGTGCCAAGTTCAACTCAGCGGGCCTTTTATGAAGTACGCCAGCTGAGTAAACAAATTAATCGTACATCCATGGTTCCCCAACACAACCATGAAGCCCAAGGCAATCGTACATCAGGCAGAGTGATAGCAGCTGTCTCCACCAGGATATAGAACGGTCCCACTATTAAAGATAGACAACCACAAAGGACTCATAAGCTATTGGCCATCACACTAATTCTGACGTTCAGCTGCTCTGCTCAGTCTGCACTGGGTTTTTACACCTTCACACGGGCTGTTTAAAGAGGGAGGATGTTATTGAGAATTCTTGCTTTTTAAATGCACCCCCCGCACGGGGCAAATAGCCAGCGGATTGTCCAACTAAAGATGTCAGTGAAGGAATAAACATGTAATAAGATAATAATAGACTGTATGAGAAAATGTCAGTGTGCACTTGTGTGGTCCTGTGATTTGACCTTGAAGTAGTCAGATATACAACACCCTGTATTTGTGTCATTTTCAGCTCGTGGATGGGCCAGACTGTGGTCCAGTAATCAATACAATGTACAGTAATTTACTGCACCAGAGAGAGAGAGAGAGAGAGAGAGAGAGAGAGAGAGAGAGAGAGAGAGTGTTTGTGTGTGTGTGTCTGCACATTGTGTGGAAAGAGAAAGCAAAGCGTCTGTGCTGCAAAGCCCTTAATATATGGAAGCATTTAGTCAAGGTTGAAACTCAGTTATACAGTTGTTAAGCTCGTACAGCAGTGAGCACTTTGTTCAGGAACACAAGTCATTCGATATTTTGCTTTATTTCAATCCTGGAGCATTACTAGATATGCACACATATTCTGAAACGCTGTCTGTGAGGTCTTATTTACTTTATTGGTAATAAATGGATTAACTAGTCAATGCTTTGTACAACTGAGAAATGAATGAATAAATTAATTACAGTACATTAATTATCTTGAATTTGGTATATTAATTAATAACTATAAACATTATTTAATAAATGAAATGATTTTTATATTTTCTAACCCACATTTCTTTCCGGCAAAATATTTTTACAATTTAAATATCTGTTGTACTATATATCAAGGTTTGCAATTTGGCTGTGGAGTTGTCGAATTTCAGGAAACCTTTGTTATGGGGATACTCCAACACATCTTATGCACAAATACTGAGATTAAAACATTACAATTAAATATATGCCAAGAATTATGTAAGCAGACATATTTACTTCATAAGATACATGAGATGAAAGATGAATTTACTTTCCCATTTCTTCTTTTTTGGGGCTTTTAGTCACAGAAAATATAACTCTCTTGGAATCATATTAATAAAGGCCAGAATCAAAGTAAATCACTGGTATCTACATTATGTCAGTGCCTTCCAATAATGCAACAGAAATGTACCCGAAGGCCAGTCCATATTTTTAAGGGCATTCACAGCTCCTTTAATGTCATCATTTGCTTTGATATTTGGACATTTTGTTCGTAGTGGATTTTGGTGATTAATAGTAAGCTAGAATTTTAGATGGTCGCTTTGATTTCTGTGCTTTGGTGGAGTAGATTTTTTGACTTCATCCTCAGTTCTCTTGGTCCTGGTTATAATTTTGTGGTTAGACCTCTCTGGATAGTGAGTTGGTGATTTGCAGTAGTTTGTTTCTCCAGTTACCAATGTCTGTTTCCTTTGCTTCAGGGGATTTGTGTTTGTGTAACGGGGCTACTATCGCTCTCTGTTGTCAGATCTTCCGGAGGTGTTGGCTGGTGTTCAAGAAAGCTTCCAGTAAAGGTCCCCGCCGGTTAGAAAAGTACCCAGACGAGAAGGCAGCCTACTTCAGAAGCTTCCACAAGGTAAACACACACACACACACACACACACACACACACACACACACACACACACACACACACACACACACACACACACACACACACTCAATGGATTATGAAAATCTCCTCTTAGTTTTCCCATCTTATCAATTAGGTACTTAAATACATATATTTACTACCATAAATATAGAGTCCGAGAAAGATTTGGTACTGGAAACTTTGTGGATGAATTTTTATTTATGTGAAAAGGGTTTGAATTTATTTCTTGTGAGCGGTGAGGCCTAAGGAAGCCGAGAAGTCAATCCTTTGGTCGATTAAGATGACGCAACATGCATTGTCCAGATCGCCATGAAATTACAAATCAATATTGATATCTCCAGAGTTTGAGTCTGAATGATTTGGTAACGCCTCAACCCTTTTCTCTAAAACGACCATTAGAGAACCGTTCATCTAGAAAATACCAAAGTCTTTGATAACAAATCCTAAAATCTCATATGTGCCATTAAATCTCCTGTGGATATCAATAATTCCTGTATTAATTTGAACGAATTGTTATTTGAATTGATATAAGTGATATAAGTCCATTGGCCACAGATGATGGTGTTAAGGACCCATTGAGATGCATTCATCACCTCTATCTAGTTCTCAGGGGCCTTTCCTCTTTCTTTTGAAAGTACTAATCCAGAATAATATCTCTGTCCCCACCTCTTAAACCCTTTGACATACTCCAATTATGGCTCATTATCCTGGTGAATGGAGATGAAGTTAAAGGAGTGGTACCTTCGACAGAGAGGACATAATGGCAGATGATAGGGGACGTGGACTCAAGGTTTTTAATGTTTGATAGATGATTTAGTATTCTGTAAAAGTCTTTCTTCCACCCTAAGATTATGAATTCAGTATTTTCTTGAATCCCTCATTTTACCCAAATGCAGGGGAACTCATGCTTATCTGAGAGATTTGATGGCATAGATGTTTTTATCCACTTTGTTTGCATCTCTCGCTGCTTCGGTATAAGTCATGTATTGCGAATGAAGTATCTCCCTGCCTACTACATCATGCTGTCACGCGGGGCATCCTGTGTGGCTGAAACCCCTCTCCCAGACCCAGCGGCATCTCATACACCAGCGCTGGAGTGAGCGATGAGTGCACACATGCATCAGTGCATCTGGTAATGCATCGCCACAAAGATCAAGAAAGGTCCCGTCTGAGGGCTTCATTCAACGCTGCAGTGCTTTGGGAGGAAATAGGCTGCACTGGTGGCTGATTTACAGAACCAACACAAAGGGGATTGGCTTTTTCTTCACACTTTATTTTCCCTCTCAACAACTACTAAATAGATTGCCTTGGGATTTTGTGCAGAAATTCAACCATAGGATGAAGCCAAATTTCATAATGAAGTTGGCATATTTGGTTTCTAGTGGCTTATTTCCACTATTGGATGGATTTCCTCCAAACGTTTACATATTAAATTGCAAAATCGTATCTGTACTTTAATGACTAAATACCTGCAAAACTACTGTCATTCTATTGTCATCACCCCTTATCTCTACTTCATATGCCTCCGCGTTGTTGACAACCAGTGGCATTATGCTTTCTGGATTTCAGTCTGTCCAATTTTTATGAACACAATATCTCAAGAACGCCTTTAGAGGATTTCTTCAAGTTTGGTTCAAACGTTCAGTTCAAGATGAACTGATTCGATTTTGGTGGTTATAGGTCAAGGTCACTGTGACCTCAAAACCACATTTTACCTTGTGAACATACTCAGGAACACATGCAGAGAATCCTTTCAACTTTGGTACAAACTTTCACTTGGACTCACGGATGAACTGATTTAGAATTTGGTGGTCAACGGTCAAGGTCACTGTTGCCTCACAAAACATGTTTTTGGTCTGTTGAAGATATCACAAGTCTGCCTTTAGGGAATTTATTCACAGCTTAACTAGCTTGGATTGAAGCTTTAACTGTTTAGATTTGGTTAAAGGTCAAAGGTGTTAAATAATTTTATGTAGACTGAAACAACACTGGTTTGTGGAGGCATTCGACCGCAGGGCAGTAGTTACTAATGGCCATGGTGCATTTGCAGCCACAGTTTGTTAACTTGCCTGTGGATCTTTTTCACCATCACTGTCAGAAATTTCCAATATCTCTGATTCAGAATTACTAGTCAATGGGTGACGTGAATGGTCTTTTAGCCCGCAGCTGCTTGTAATTAAGGTTTCAATGATATGACGTGAACACAGCGTAAGTGCAGCCTCAAAAAGTCCCCAGCCTGTCTGTCGACTGCCGCTCTTTTTAATATGAGAGGAGGAGAAGAAAGAAGATTCACTTTGCTCAGACTCTCGCGCCGTAGGCTGGAAATGCACCCAAATCTCTCCCTTATATACACAGCTTCACATGCACAATTTCACACACCGACACACACACACACACATAAAGGGAAAGGCTCAAACATGCACAGTTACACACTAAACACAAACAGAGATGAGAAGCCGGTGGAATTCAAGGCTCAGAAACTCCCACAGTTGCTGCTTACTTTGTGTCAGTTATATGTATGAATAGCTCGCCGGAGGGACAAATAAATACTGTATCTTCACAGGGATAAAACATACCTCATCTCATATTAATATTTAAATACTAAGTTGGAGGTGGATAAGAAACAACAAATGATAAATATCTTAAATCTTTCACGATCTACACCCTCCTCTCCTCTTTCTCATCTTTGCCTTGCCTTCCTTGGCTGGTGGAAATATCTGTGTCGTACTCAAATGCTGAGCAGAGGATATCCGTCAATAGAGGGGAAAATTTACTGCACATGATGTTATCAAGCAAAGAAATCTGTTGTCCACATATGTTGTGTGTGTTATTAGGTTTAGTCTTTTAACCTTTTAACAGTCGAGCTTTACTATACGGGCAGAGAGCCCAGCTAATTCATTCCCAACAGCCTGGCAGAGAGCCCACAGTTAGCACACAATGGACTACAATAATGTAATGGGCCTTATCTCCCAGGCAGAGCGAACACAGAGAAGACTGTTGAACAAAATGGCCTGTAAATGCGGGTGATATTCAATTAAATGTAATCTTCTCTTTTTTTCCCCCCGCTCACGATCAATCTCCTGGTAAAGTGATTTAGATGCTTTTGATTGCACATCTCCCTATTGACTGCAAAAGCAGCTTCAAGGAGAGGCACTTAAACAGTGGATGTGCTGTGTATATAGTTTCAGTGTCAGGCCACATTTGTGCATACTGTGCTTTTAGAATAAATATCAATATATAACTCACTACACAGAATCAGGTAGAAGCGAGCTGACACCATTTATGATTTCTTACTTTTGGAAAAGAGCACTTTGTAATCAGGAGAATAACTACTGTTATTTATTTATCCCGTGAGATCTCCCACATTTCTATTTTAATATGCCGTCCTTTAAATGCTACGCCCTGAACTACTATTGCACTTTCAGCAAAGCGGTGCAAGATGGCAATTCGGCCCTGCTGCTGCCTCTGCTGCTGACGGTGTTCATTCATGTAATGTGCTGCTGCTGCTCTCCCCTTCCTCCTTAGATCACTGAGCTCCATAACATCAAGAACATTACCCGGATGCCGCGGGAGACTAAAAAACACGCTGTGGCGATTATCTTCTTTGACGACACGTCCAAGACGTTTGCCTGTGATTCAGGTACGTTTCTTTTTCTCCATTCAGACAAATTCATTTTAGTGTTTTTCAGCCAAGGACAAAAATACGTTCACTTTGAGGATTTTTTTGCTTTTTTAATTTCTGAGACATGTATGTTTACCATTACTTGTTGGATCCGGACTGGCAAGAGGTTGAGGAGTGAAAGGCAGAGACAGAAACAAAGAGGTTGAAACAAGCAGAGAGTTGAGGTTTGGCCAACTGATGCTCATTTGACGCTACATCAAGAAGTGGGAGGATCTGTTCTGAAATATTGATTTTCATACTGCAGGTCTGAAAAATGATATTTTGCAACCTAATTATAGACTGTAACAATAGAGATCGATGCTGACGCGTTTGGATGTGAAGAGGTTAAGGTGGATGTGCCTTAATGTGCTTCTACTAAACAGATGAGGATGAACCCCTCAGTCTTCACTCCAGTCTTCTGAATGTGTGTGTGTGATGATTAATTACTTAAGTAGTACTTTTTGTACTTGACAGAGATGTGTCTTTTTTAAGAGCTGTGTACAAAAATAAACTGATTAAATTTAACCATAGACAGGCAAAACTATGTTTTAGCTCCATATCAGAATTATCACTGGGCAGGGAACATACATACATGTATTTGTAGTATTACATATATAAGTTCTATTACCACTAGCCAGGTAGATTTAATTCAATGAACCTTTAATTTTTCACAACAATGATGTTCCACTAACCAAGATAGGAATGTGTGTTTTATTAGAACAATACATTACAATGGTGATGTGTAGCACTAGCGATTCGCGCTTAACAATTCGGAAAGTATTATTTATAAAATGTGAAAATAGGTCTTTTGTTGTTCTTATAGTCAAAAGCATGTATAAATAGCTTGTGGAGCTATTCACAGCTGGGTCAGGTTACATGAGATGTGACTTTATAGTGCAGCACATTGTCATGGGAGTTTGGATCTGAAAACTAAAGCTGGCAATTAAAAAGCAAACTGGAAGATTGTCTGGCGACCTTGATACAAATATTCCAAAAAGAAGAAGTGTTGACTGTTACAAAATAAAGGTCTCAAATAGGCCTCATGAACGTCTCTTGATATTTAATGTGTAAAAACATCTTTTTGGTGCCTCGGCCCAAGCACTGCTATGTTAAGTGCGCTGTCAATGAAACAAGGAAGTGAACTAAAGACGGGAGCAGATCTGACATGTTTTTGACAGTTGTGTGCTTTGGATGCATCTGTCAAAGCAATACGAGAGTGACCTGCAGATCTGATAGAGATGAGATATGAATAGGACCGAATGTGTCATCCCCTTAAATTCCACAGATGAGTCAGGCATGAAAATCTATTAATACAACTGTATAGATACACATGTATACAAACCAGAGTCTGTATCCTGTTTCCTGACTGTCACATAATTTGATCCTGACATATTCTCCAATGTCATCCTCCAACCTTTTCTGTTCATTGCTTTTTTTCACACACTCTTGGCAAACATGAAATGCTTCTTTGTCCTCCTCCATCACACACCCACACCTCCACACAGAAAGAGAGACATCCTCCCACCGTATTCCTCCATGCATGGCACACAGACCAGTGAGGCCGATGAAGAGTTTGTTTAGCCTATTTTCCACTCAGTGGCCTTAAAAGTGTGGGAGTTTAGAGGCACTTTAAGGCCATAGTAACTGAATGAGAAGAGCTGAATCTGGGGAGGCATGAGCGGGGAGCTCAAGTACAGAGCTGCTGTAGCTGCCTGTGTGTGTGTGTGTGTGTTTGTGTTTTTTTGTTGCCTTTCTGTTGTGTGTGTGAATGAATTGCTCCAGGCGGCAGCAGACCTTTCCTTCACCCTCCAAACTTGTGTGTATCTGTCCCATTGGACACCAGAGTTGATCTGACAAACAGCCCTTCTCACTATTCCAGCGATTACACAAGCTGGGTTGAAGTGAATGAAGGGCGAACACCTCTCCACACACACATATTACACAAGCATATGATGATTTTTGATTAACAGACACAGAAACATTCCCACACTTCCTGCTGCGGCGCGCTCCCACACTTCCACGTGCCTCTGCACACATCGCTGGCTATAGACACATAACCCAGAATTCCACTGGGCCCAGAGTTACGAAGCTTCACAAAGATAAACAACTCCAGCATTTGCCTCATTTCATACCTCAGTGACTCTCACCAAAAGCTCACATAAGACAATTGGAAATCTTTCGCCATTGTAAACACTATCTTTTTCTGACTTAACAGGAAGGGAAATTGGTATTCACAAACAACAGACTGCCACACAGACCTCCAGATTAGATTTTGATAACAGTCTTTCAGTGGATGCCCTCCCTCCTCTTTGTGCCAGCTGTCACGTGCAGTAGATGCAACTTTCCCTGACTGCATCTGTAAAAAGAGTATTAGTTTTAATTCTGTCCCAAATTTCGCATCATTAAGATTCCCATGAACACTGGAATGAATAGTTGAAGGAAATAAGCCTTATTTGGTTTCTTGTAGCGACGTGTGAGTTGACCCATAACCTACGTGTCACTCTCAGATTAGCGTCTTCGAAAATATTATGGGTTGCAGAAAAAACAAAAAGGGATAAAGCGGCGTACAGACAATGTTTTCAATAACTCGCAGCAACATTGTGTGGAATAGGATTTGCACACAGTATTACATGCAGTACTTAACTGTGATCAGGAGTCTCCCTATCTCTGTCTCTATCTCTACCTCCCTCTTTCTCACACACTCACATAAAATGCACTGGAGGGTGCAGCTCCCATATGCCCTGGTTATCAGTTATCTGCATAAACAGTATCTTAGCAGCTTTAAAAATAAACGTGACATTGTGGGTTTGGGTAGGGACCATCCAGAAATGAAGGCTAAATATCCTGGATGTGAACGTCGTGGATTTGGAGCCAAAGACTGCACATTAGCGATTGAGGATGGATCCGCGGTAGTGAGGTCCACTAACCCACTCCTCCATGTTAGGGGGTCATGACTTTCAGCTTTATGTGCAGTCTATGAGTTTTTTTCCCCATGCATCACTATTTTCCTGTCAAGAGTTTTAATATCGATACGTCTCTCATGTCTGTACCCTAAATGTTTAGCTACTGACAACCGCAAGCTAAGCTAAAGCCATGTGAAACATCAATGTTCTGTGCCTAAAGTTTAATACCATAAATAAATGAAAAAGGAAACAACATGTCAGCTATAGTGAGCTGGTGCTAGTAAACATATTTGTTGCCACTGTAAAAAGCCAGAATTTATGTGTTTTACTCATTTCCTCGTCACATGAGCGTACTCAAGCCTTTAACCGCTTGTTTCAACCCTTTAACATTTCCTTTCCTATCGACAAGCTAAAGCCCTCCTTCCATTTGGAAAATAGCTTATTGACTGAACAGATGATCAGTACACTCAGTTTGCGACGGTGGCCATATTGTTCCAGCAGAGCCACTTACATGTGTGTGGTGCAGCCTGGGAACCGAGTATCTAAAGGAGGGAGGAGAAAGCTAACATTCATCTGTCATTGGCTGTTGCTGAACCCACTGCCTCTTTTAATCTGCAGCCAATCGATAAGATGGATTTTTCTTCCCCCTGGTTACTGTTTGCTGTACTCATGTCCTGTACATGTAGCATTTTACGAGTGATATATGTGATTGCACGTGTGTAAAGATGCTACAGGCATCGCAGCTGTGGCAGTATAATTTAAACCGCATGTTTTTATTATGTCTGCAGTACTGGATATGGAGGAGGTGTGTGTGCGTGTGTGTGTGTGTGTGTGTGTGTGTGTGTGTGTGTGTGTGTGTGTGTGTGTGTGTGTCGGACATGCCTTAACGCTGTGCTGCTGTGTGGCTGTGTGCAGAGCTGGATGCAGAGGAGTGGTGTAAGCTGCTGTGCATGGAGTGCCTGGGCAGCCGTCTCAACGACATCAGCCTGGGAGAGCCAGACCTGTTAGCAGCAGGGGTGCAGCGGGAGCAGAACGGTGAGTGCCCAATTAGTCCCTGCTAACATAGACAGCCATTCGGGGTCAATCTCTCTCACTCAGCCTGCCATCAAGTGGTTATGTGGTTGCAGTCCGGGCACGTATGTGTTAATGCAACTGAGCCCTCAGAGGGTTAGGGAAGCGGAACAGTCACTGTCCAATTAGGCCTGGTTAATAGGGGCCCTTTTTTTGTCAATATCTGATCCGACGTCCCCCCTGTAACAGTCCTCGGTAACGTTAGCACATGTTTGTTCAGTTTCAGAACTACATTTGGATGTGTGTGTGTGTGTGTTGAAGGAAACCTGTGTGTGTGTGAGTTAGAGCACAGGTCACAGGCTGTGGTCGGGGCTCTGTTCCCGGCCTAATGAGAAGTGCTGTGCATCACTGGCTTCCCTCATAATGAAGCTTGTCACAGAGATGGATGAGATTATGGCTCCTAAAGCCATGTGAAATAAATGTGCTTGCCCGCATATTCCACTCACAGGAAATGGAAATGGAAAAGAGAAGAGACAACAGGGCGCAGCTATCACAGCGGAGCTCATTCGCCGTAATTTGCGAACTCGCGGAGGAAATCGAAAAGGCAACAGGCAAAGAAGAGCGGTTTAAAGTTGAAAAAGGTTGCGTAATTGAAAATAATCTGGCGTCATTTCCACCAATTTCATTTCACTGCAGCAGTAAAGTGAAATTGTGATCTTCAAAATAACGTGGCCTCGTTTTTTCTCACGTTTTTGACTGAGCTGCGGTGAACCAGCTGAACAGTAACAACACAATTCCTCTGTCTCCGCTTCCGGCTGAAGCCCTGGTGCTCAGTGCTCGCGGAAAAGTTTCGAGAGACGTGAGCGGCTCTCTGCTGTCTCCCTGAATGGATGAAAGACGAGGGTTGAGCCGGCAACCACGTTTCAATTAGTCGCCCTCCCCAAACAGCAGGGGCAGATAATTATATCAGAGTTCATTTTCACTGTCCCTAAAAATACGCCACACTATGACATTGCCATTTTCTATCCACTGCAGACACATGGCTTATTTCGAATCATTAAGCGTAATTAGTGAGGACTAATTTAGATCATGGAGAACCCTCTTCCTCTTTATCTGTCTTCCTCTCTCCCTGTCTGCCAAAGAGAGTTAGATCCTCGTGAATGATTCCAGTCCAGCTCACTGGATGGCTACTGGCTAGTTAGACCCGCTGTGGATTAAGTGAAAGTGAAGTAATATTTAAAATAGTTTAAGGGTTGTTTTACTCTACAACTGCCACATCTGATTAAAAATCAAACAACCCCCCCCCCCCCATTAAATTAAAGTAATTCATGGTGGGTGCAGGTAATAAAAAAAGTAGTTGATATCGATAAATATCCAAATAAATGTCAAATTTCAATCAATTTCAATCAATCGACATCATAAAACAGAAATATTAATCTGAGGGAATTTTTCGTGACAATTATCAATACTGAATCAATTCAATCTCAATTATCGTGATATTCATGTTTTTTTGGCCATATTGTCCAGCTCTATATGTATGAATAAGTTTTTTAAATCTTATCAAATAACCCAAACCTTGTGGTATTATGCCATGCAAACATTTTAGCATTTTATTTTCCATAGTAAATTTTCAAATTTCTCTTCAAATATGTGGTTTTCGACAGATGTGGTGCATTTCTTCTCATTCTGTGAGCTCCACAAACAAAAATCCATTCACCCCCATTATATAAGGACAAGGAGAGAGTAGGAGATACAGATAAATCAAAACTCTAGAAAGCTCTAGAAGTAACTATGAATTATCTCTAATTATCTTCATTCAAACACCAACCATTTAACACTGGATGAAAAATGAAGTCTATGCACAGTATACTTAATTGTTGTATCATTAGAATCCCATCTTTTAATAAGTGTGAATCTTTGCAGAACGTTTCAATGTGTACATAATGCCGACCCCGAACCTGGACATCTACGGGGAGTGCACCATGCAGATCACCCATGAAAACATCTACCTGTGGGACATCCACAACGCTCGCCTCAAACTCGTCATGTGGCCTCTCAGCTCCCTGCGCAGATACGGCCGAGACTCCACCTGGTTCACCTTTGAGTCTGGAAGGTGGGTGTGCATGCAGATTTGTGTTTGTGTCGTCTGAGTGATTGAAATGTTGTCAGTGGGAGGGGGTGGAAAAGAAACAACTTAGTTTTGGAATTGTCATAAAAACTTTCACAAAGCAACTTTGGATCATCCAGATCATCCCAGGATATCAGCATTTGCCACTGAGCCCTTCAGGCGATGATGTGACAGGTGCCTCTGTGTGTGCGTCTATTGTTTATATACTGTATCTTCTCACTCGTGTGTGTATGTGTGTGTGTGTGTGTTTGACTTCAGCGGGCCATCGTATCAATGTGTCTCTCAGTAAGTGCACATTCGACCATGCATATTTGTAAATGAGCAATCCTAGAGTGAGCGCGATCAAAGTGTGTGTACTTCTCTCTGTCTCTGTGTGTGTGTTCCTGGCGCAGGATGTGTGACACGGGAGAGGGTTTGTTCACGTTCCAGACTCGGGAGGGGGAGATGATCTACCAGCGGGTCCACTCGGCCACGCTGGCCATTGCCCAGCAGCATGAGAGGATGATGGAGGAGATAGAGAAGAGCTCCCAGGTACAATTACATTTTTAGTTGTTTATCAAATACTCCCAGCAGCATTATTTGCACTGCGAACTAACAGCTGACAATGTGTGTTAACTATGTGCGCAAGAGTCATGACATCGGAAGAACTGTTTAATTCATCACTTTTATACAGTTGCTAAAACATTCTGTCACACCTGATGTTACAAGAAACACTGAGAAATAGTGAGGACGCTCTCTGTATCTCCTATGGGGGCCGAGATGTCTCACACAAGCGCGTTAACAGAAAGCATGAATGCAGAAGTGACAACACGAATGCAAAAGCTACATCAAGAGTTACTTAATGTGGTCAAGTGAGCTGTTGTTTGTGAAAACGTGGTCAAGCCAGCCGCCACTAAAAATGTGATGCTTGTCTATTTGAGGTGTTTTGGTGCAGGTGCTTGGAACAGCCAAAAAAAAACGCACCTGTACCATAACACCTCAAATACACATCACATCTAAGTGGCGACAACACATCCATTGTGGTTCAGTTCCGTTGTGGCTGTGTTGTGTGGCTTCTGTAGTTGTCTTGTGGCTTTTGTATTCATGTTTTGCGTTAATTCACTTGTGTGAGACAACTTAATGCCTTAATTTTTTAACCCTAACCCTAATTCTAATCCAAACTCAGCCCTCACCCTAAAAGCAAGTCTTCCATATTACAATTGGCCCTCACAAAGGAAAGTACATACAGTATACACACACACACAAACACAGTCACACATTTACACACAAAAATTGTTTGAACTACAACCTTCTTTAGCAGTTTGATGGTTTCTTCTCTCTGTTTGTTTTAAGTGGATCAAAGAAACACGTCATTGAGGCTGTTCATTATTTTTAGAAACCAAGATTTTCACACAAGATCTTCTCTTTCACACGCTGTTGTGTCTCCATGACTCATTTCCTGGAGACCTTAACTGTAACAACGAACTTCTTAACTATAAAAACTAACCTTCCCCTAACAATAAAACATGTCTTCACCTTAAATGTTAAATATTTACGTTTGAGACGACATGACCCCATTACCTGACTGTAAAAACAGATTTATGTCCCCACGTCACCAGTAGCACACACACAAAAGAATAAACCATCCTCTGCAGGTATTGCGTCTGGTTTCTACCCCCAATGTTTCGCCTTGGTCCGGGAGCCCTCCGACACCCCACGGTCTCCGCATCCGCTCCCTCCTTCCATCACAACACCCGTCCATCCCTGTCCCCCCCTCCTTCCTTCCTCCCTCCCTCCCCTGCTCCCCGCTATCATCTTTATTCTTTATTTATGTAGGCCTGCCTAGTGTTTGATGAGCCTTGACCATATGGCCTTGCTCTTGGACCCCACCATTTGGGAACATTTCCAAATGCAGCATTTACCCTCAGCTCTATAAATCACACAGGGAGCTAAACAAAACTCACCACTGAAATAGCATGTTCACTTCTGAGTAATTGCAGATTATCTTTTCAGTGAAATATTGCAAATAAAAATCTTGAATACATCATCCAGTGGCTCAACAAACAGCCATTTATAGTGGCCATTCAACCAGAAATAGATGGTGCTACGCAGGCTCTTTGGTTACTGACATGAAAACAGAAAGTTCTCCTCTTCACTTTCGATGAGCTCATTGTAGGAAAGTTTGTTTTTTATGCCACCGCACTGCCGACGGCCAGTGACTGAAGTTACTATGTATTTGTGTTTTTTGTAAGTCTGAACCATATTTGTGAACACGACATCTCAAGCACAACTTGAGGGGATTTTTTCAAATTTGGTACAAACTTTCACTTGGACTCAAGGATGAACTGATTCGATTTTGGTGGTCAAAGGTCAAAGTTTGCTAAGACCAAACAAAACAAGCCTTTTGTTTTGTGAATGCAACGTCTCAGGAACACCTTGATGGAATTTCTTCAGAATTCTTCAAACCATCAGTTGGAATCAGAGATGAACTGATGAGATTTGAGAGGTCAAAGGTCACAGTGGCCTCACATGTTTTTGTCTCTTCAACATATATATCAGTTCTGCCTTTAGGTAATTTCTTCAATTTATCACCACTTGTCACTTGGACTCACAGATGAATTGATTCGTTTTCAGTCATCAAAGGTCAAAAGGTCACAGTGACCTCATATGAGTCTGGAAATAAAAGGTATGTTGAGTGAAACTGCACTGGTTGGCGGAGGCATACAAGCACAGGGTGGTAATTCTATTATATTGTAATATTGTAAAGTCTTGACCTCATACTGTGCAAAGTGGCCTCAGCTGATGTACACTGTCTCGATTGAATTGCCCCTGTTGTGACTGAATGATTGACAGTGACAGAAAGAACCGTCCTCTGTCTTTTTCAGATCCACTCCAGAGAGACAATAACCAAGTCCATCTCCCTGCCCCGCAGCGCCTACTGGCAGCACATCACCCGTCAGAACAGCGTGGGAGATCTCTACAGTTACCAAGGTACAGACATGAAGTTGCTAATTATCACACATGCACGGTGTTGCTATTTCTTTACCTGCGTGTGTGTCAGGGGTAATTTGTGGCGCACGACAGGACGAGGTGGAGAAACAGGAAGACACAGAGAGAAATTAACATACTTTTAATTGAAGAATTTCACAAGTACGTTGACACTACACATTTCTTTACATATACTGTATATATGCTTCCAATCAGTGACAGGAATTATGGAATTATCTAGTTTAATTTCTCTTCCCATTTTTACATACATACTATCACTGAAACATCTCCATTAATATTTAATTGAATTCTTTAGTTTTTTGGTCCAATCTGCCTCTAATCAGAACAAATTTTGTCCATAAAATGTCTATTTCCCCACTTCAGTTCTTTTTATTCTCCTTAATTGTTACATGTGTTTACGATTTTGCTTCCTTTTTTGGATTTTGACATATTTCCTCCACTGAGTCAAAATTTAAAGCAAGAGACTAACAGAATCTTGAATCTAAATTGTGATTAGTTGGATTTCGTTATCTCATCTAAATTAGATTACGAGAGACAAATGAGCTGTGTGTTCTTAAAATAAATGTACAGGTCTGTGCAAGTGGAGGAGAAATAAATGTCACTTCAAATCCATTAATATCACAGTAGGTGCTTTATTGCATCCAGGCTGAGCACAGTATGTCTTTAATCTACACATTCACACACACGTAAGAAAGAAAGTGTGTGTGTGTGTGTGTGTGTGTAGACCAGAGGCAGAAAGGTGCTTAAAGAGCTGATGGGATTAGGCTGTGTCCATGGTGTTAGTTGATTAGTCGACTTATCAGAGAATTATAGGTCTTTTGGCGTTCACTGATAGAGCAAAAACAGAGAGCGAGGCAAAGATGAAAGTCGCTCCGACATCGTAATTTTCTTTTGAAAAGCCAAGGCTGGATTTTTTTTCTCATTATCATTTAATTGTGGCCTGATAAGCTTAAAAGCGAAATGCGAGTCTTCCGTTTCAAACATCAACATGTTTTTACTCATATACACTAAACAGAGAAGCCTCCACCTCAGGGTCATTATTTATAGGCCCAGTCTCTGTAAAGTCTCCTTTTTAAACTCTTCCTCTCCAAACTCTGGTGAGCAGAGGAGCTCCTCTCTCATCCATCACCCTGCCATCTCCAGCGGCCCTCCCACACTTCCCCCCCGTGTGTCTGTCCAATTCGTAACAACCCTCCAACCTTCTCATGCTCATACACATTCAGCGCTACCATTATCTCCCCTCCTCTCCCATGAATAAATTGAATGCATCAGTGTGTTTGAGGACGCAGCGAAAGGTCTCGCCAGACAAGAAGGACGACAAGGTGATTCTAGGGAGTGACAGGAGTCTAACTCCTGTTGTGACACGGGATGTTTGGACTGTGAAAGACGTGTCAGGAGAACCTCACATACCTCAGACAACAGTGTGGCCTTTCAGCCATGCAAGACATTTTTAGATGAGGAGAGTCATGTACAGTAACTGCATTGATTCCTCATTGACAGAAGGTCTCCACCTCTTCTACAACTCATGACCTGCACATGAGAAAGACTCTTAACACCGCCCCACAGTGCAGCCCTGTCAGATGAACTGAAGTAACCCTTCAGTGACGGCACCCATCATGTTTTAAATGTTCATTTTAACAATTGATAAACTATGAACTACGGGATAAAACCACATGTAGTCACAGTATTTCTTTCACACGACTGTCAGTGTTTGGTCAGGTCAAGTTTACATTTGTACTTGTGCCACTCGGAATGGCAGAAGCCGTATTTTCACCATTTATCCCTCACTTTCAGCTACTACATTATTTTTCCATAGCTGTTACTTTTTGCCATCTATTTTTATCTTTATGTATTCATTACACTAGTGCAGAGCCTGTTCTAAACATGCCTGTTTTGGAATGGACTGTTTGTTTGGCCTGTGGTGATGCTGGTTGCAGGTTTTCTTTCTGAAACTGTAAAAGTGACCTGCTGTAACGCTGCAGGACTCAGTCCGGCTGCAGGACTCAGTCCAAAGAACCCTGAAGCTGCTGCTGCTGCAAGAAGAGCTGTTCGCCTGTTTATTCAGAGTTCACTGAAGTTGGACTCAGTACTCAGAACCCCGAACTGAGAATCAGATGTTGCTGTTGCACTGTTGTCTTGATCGACAACATCACTAATGTCGATGAGCCCCAGCGGCTGCTACAGAGCACTGATCACATGCTTTTTCAGATTTTATGATGTAATGTGTCAAAAACGCACCAAATTCGACACTGCAACTTCCGCTGTATATTCCTAACGATATACATGTCAAGTGTGAAGCTGTTACGGTGAACGGTTCCAGAGATATGTGAGCCACATACAGACAGAGAGCGATTTCTGGAATTAGTGGGTAGATTTAGCCAACTGTTGTTTTCCTGTTCATTATCTATTTGAACTATCATGCATTCATTACATTTGGCCTTTACCTTTATTTGTTACTTTTAGCAGTTAATTTGAACCCTTATCAATTCATTTTAGCTCATGATTTTGCACCATATCTTTTAAGTGTACAATTTCTGCATTAACTGTTAATACTACACATGAAAATGATCTAGTTCTCATGCACATGCAGTGTTCAGGTGTTTAGGTGACTCAGTATGTACATATATTGTTTCTAATGAGCTCATTTAGATTAATTGTAGTAAATATAAAAATAGTAGTTTAGGCACACTACAGTATAATAGTATATCAAGTGCCCTCTGGCAACTGCAGAAATGCACCTCATTGGGAATCACAGTCTTATCATAGATTATGGTACAAAATCATTTTCCAGTCATAATGATACTATTAATCCCTGAAATACTGATGTGGAGCCAATAGAGGTAAGAAATCAGGAACTTGGACCACGGTGGCTGGCTGCGTTTGCTTGGCTGTATCGCTGCGTGCATGATGAATATCCAATCAGCACAGTCAATTTGCTGAGTCATGCTTGGGTTGCTTTCAAATACCCTGCGGGTGCGGAGGAATAATTAAGGAACACGGTTTCCTGTCCCATTGAGGTTCATTCACCTATTTGTTGATTTCTTTGGCTCGGATAAAGGAGGACCTGGCAAATGAGGAACTGTAACTCTTTCATTTTAATATATCTCACATCTGCTTTTTTTATTAATGTCTCAAAATTACATCCCAGTGGCCTTGCTTGCTAAAAGTGAAAGCAGTAATTGTCAAATGCGTTTTTTTCAAAAGAAGAAAAAGAGAAACGTGATGCAGAAAAACATCCTTCTATCAAGCTGTGGGAAACAAAATTAAGCCCCCAAATAATTCCGCTTTTTAATAAAACCAGAAACTATACACCAAGACAATGTGTCTATGTCCCCGCTGCCTTCCAACTCTACTTTCTTAATATTATTCACTCTTTCGCATTTCAGTGAGACTGCTGTGTTCATTGAGTTTGCTGATGCATAGAAATAAGTGCACTTTAAAGTTTTCAAGTTGGAAAAGCAAGGCCTGTCAAAAGTGGTTCAATTACCAACTGTAATATTGGAATGGAAAATGGACAAGAACGCTTGTATTTTTTTTCTTGGAGCCATTTTTATGTATTTTCGTTCCATTTCACACACACACACACACACACACACACACACACACACACACACACACACACACACACACACACACACACACACTTTATCTCTCTGTCTGCGTTTCATTATGCTTCACAGTTTAGTGCCGTAGCATTAGCAATTCTAATGGAACAGAGCGCTGTTCTTCTTAGCGTGATAGGCCGGGAGTGATACGAGAGGATTTTACAGAGAGGGAGTAAGTATCAAAGGGACGGGGACAAGATGATCGGGGAACAGGATGATAACGCTATCTTATCTGCAACAGGCGACATGGAATATAGTAGATGCAAAAATTGAATCCCATGAAAAATGCATGACAGCCAGGTAAAATGGAGTTCAACTGTTTGCATCTCTTTCTGCTGGAGGGATCGAAAGTTTCATTTTTTTTCTATCTGACTTAAAAGGCTTAAAAATGGTCTCGAGATACAATTGCTTGATATCGATAAATATCATAATATATTTGAGTTTTAAACTCTTCTTCATAGACAGAGAATGTTAAACTAAACATTTTACAAATCTGAGGGAGATCAATAATGTGTTATACCTCCTTACTGTGCTTATACAATGCAGAAGCAATGTATTGATTATATTGAACCTTTTTCAAAACTATATTGTGATAATTATTGGTATTGTTTTATTGCTCAGCCCTATTTAGTTGTGTTATTTGAATCCTAATGTAAATGAACTGACCCAATCTATGGATCTATAGGATTGATCTTTGTGTTCGATCCAGTGCATTGTCGCTTCTGCAGCTGGCTTTCTAAACACACACAAGAAACCACACACATTAGGCTGCGTGTCCGCAGTCTTGCATGATCCAGAGTCTGTGGCACAGGCACCGTCTCTTTCTCTGGTTACAGCTGTTACTAGGATGCCATCTGGGTTATCGCACTGTTAGAAAGGAAGGTGCAGACAGGTGTGTGTGTGTGTGTGTCTGTCAACATGCATGCATGAATAGCTGCTTGTGTGTCTGGGCCCACCATTATATCTGTCAGTGTGTGTGTGTGTGTGTGTGTGTGTGTGTTTGTGTGCGTGCGTGTGTGCGCCCGGACCAGCAGCTGCCACCCCAGGCCAGATAGGATGACATGACCTTCCCCTGGTAATGAAAAGGCACTGATAAATCACTGTCTCCTTCTCATAGGGAGACGAGAAGAGGAGGGATGCTGGCAACATCTACTCTCTTTTTGGTTTTACGTATTTTTTTCTGTGTGTGTCTACATCCGTGTCTCCTGTCCAACAAGCGTGGCTCTCGTCAGGGACCTGGCACCGCACAACAAACAGTGCTGCTTGTGACCGAGGAGATGATGAGAACTGCTCGGCCCTCTCCATCTACAATCGCCTCCCTGCCTCTTTTGTTTTCTTCCAGCCCAAATTGGCCTTGGTTGGGGGAGAGGGATTGTCTTGGCAAAGATGTGAAAAGGATATGCCTGGTTGCCCACCTGTCGTTTCAGCAGTCTATTAAGTACAGCGGCTAAAGGAGAGAAATGTCCCCCAGCTTTTTTGGTTTTAACCTGCAGCGTTTTTTCCAGAGCTCCGTTTAAAACCTAAAGCTGGAGTCTCACCTCATTTTTCTTTATTTCAGGGAGGTGCAAAGGAAAGACGAGTGGACAAAGGGGTGTGCGAACTGAATATGTGTGTGTGTGTATGACTCACCTGTCACCTGACTGGTGCTGTTCTGGTCTCATCCTCACACCCACACTGACCCCTCTGTGCTTCCTCTCTGCAAGCTGTTCACGCAGGACAATGCCCTTTCTGTGTTTCTCCCTCGCTCACCATCGTTTCTCTACTTGTGCATCAACTCTCTTTGCATCTTCTTCGCCACTTGACAATGATTGCTTGGCCGCCTGGGTCACGTTTTATGTTCCACTTTGTGGTGAGTCGGCAGTGCGTCTTGCGGCAGCCTGATTCCGTTGGTGCTACAGGCTACACACACACAGCAGAGACGTGTGAGTGTGTGTGACACTATATGAATCATTTGCACAACTTAAAATCATATTTTCCTAATAAGCATTTCAGCTCCAACAGTGGAGGGGAGAATTATCTCTTTGTCGATTTTGTCCGTATGGCCCCTGGAAGAAAACAAAGTCAAATTTTAATTTGTTAATCAAATTTCAATTAACCTCTGTGCATGAAGTGATTCCAAATGCATGAAGTGTATTGACGTGCAGCAACTTCTCGCTGCGTGCCGCATCAGAAGGTACCAGATCTGCTATAGGTTAGAATTGATTACAGGGTTGTGTTGTTTTTTCACCTCCTGAAATATTGATCAGCGGCCACTTCCTCCCAGTTCCGTGCATGATCAGCAGCCTGCCAGCCACTTTATCCTCAACCCACCTCTGCGCGCACGTCTCCAAACAGCATTCTAATATATTATTAATAGTCTCGCAGTTGCACGGAGCAGCCCCTCCGCCCACAAGTATCCATTACTCCCTCTCAGCGCAGTTAACCAATATGCACTGCAGAACAAATTGGTCCAATTAATTTAAATTAAGGTGGAGAGGGAGAGAGCAGGGAGCGGGGAGACGCCAGACACTCAGAGACGATGAGGGACGTGGAATGAAGCTGTGTGTTAGAGGTGATAAGGTTGATTTACCATGACCTCTTTTACCACTGTACAACTTTTAAAAAATCTATTTTTCTATAATGTAAGCCCACATCAAGAGATAATTTTATCTACATGGATGATCTTGTAATCTTATTTATAAAGATATCAGCATGGGCAGTAGCTAAGCAACAGTTACACCATGAGTCATCTGTTAAGGGAAAACAGGAAGTATCGTTTCTACCCCTTTCAATCAAACATGATAAACTAAATGCAAGCGCTCCATTGAATTTTTTTTTTCTTCTTGTCCCTCCACAGGAACCGGCCTGGCAATGACTTTTATCCCCCGAGCACAGACGTTTCCCAGCTTCCTGTCTGACGAGCCCGAGCAGGAGGAGAGCCAGCACCAGGAAGAAGCACCATCACCCTCTAGTGGCTGTGAATCCAGTTGCAGCCTGAGACCCCTTCAATGACAGAGAGCTGCTCTGCTCGACCAAATCTGGACTGTTTCCCCACTGCTGTAGAGACGATGTAGAAATATGTATAGTGACATGTGTAATATATCATTTCCTGGTGATTCTTTAGTGTCAACTGCAGAGCGAGTGGAACACGAGGACTTTTTACTAGAAAGGGCGTTTTTTGTTGTTGTGTGTTGTGTGACTGTAGCTTCAAATATTGCACCAAAAATCCTTTGAAGTGTAGCTTTAAAGTGTTTTACGTTGTCATCGTGCTGTTAACACCAGCACGTACGACCCCCTTTTTCTTTTTATATCCCTGCACTACATCCTACAAGAGGGTAAAGGCACTAACACACCAAGGTCTGCTGTAAAACAAGCTTTTTTTTAAGAAAAAGGCTTTTGTTCTGAAATTGACAAAATCCCATTAGGTTCATTCCGACCATTTGCAGCCTCAGCAAGTATTTTCAGAAAAAAAAACCAAAACAATTTTTGACACGTAATCCGTTCCAATCCGAATGTAACTCTGCTTTTCTCAACTATGTGGAATTGATAAATGCCTTCCGCAGAATAAAAAAAAAAAAACGCTGGACTTTGATAGCAGTGATGAATCAGCTAAAGCCTTTAATCGGTTACAAGCAGCAGAAAGAAGAGGTCGTTCAGAAATGTGCTTCAAGGACGTCGGGAGTGGACGGACGTGTCACAGATGATAGAATGCAACCTTCTCACAGACGACTCTACTTTAAACTGCCAACCTCACAAAAACACACAGTACAGTTGGAGTTTAACAGCTTCCCAGCTCCTCTCTAACGTCATCATGGTTTATTAGCGGTAGATGTTGGTGGCCGGAAATCATACGTGATTTCATTTGGGAAAATATATCATGTTTCACTGAGAAAACAACAGATTGATACCACTCTCTTGTCACTGTGCTTAATGGAGCTACACCTAGTAGGCCCAGCAGGTAGCAACTAGCTTGACTCTGTCCAAAGCACCTATAAAACTACAACTTTTTATAACTTCATGTTTATACAGATTAAAGAAATGAGATATATCTGATTTGTTGAGAATTTAAGAGTAGAATTTTTGTTAAAGCTAAACTAAGCTTAGCTTGTTAACAACACCCTAAAAATTAGATGCCAGCTGTAGCTTTGTGAGTGGTGTTGACTATGTCTCGTTAAAGACAAGCTTTGCTAAATTAGCTGCTAGCTCTAGCTTTATAGTGAGTGGTGTTTAACCTCTTATGTTGTTAAAGACAAGCTAAGCTAACTTAGCTGCTAGCTGTAGCTTTATAGTGAGTCTTGTTCATCTTCTTATGTTGTTAAAGACAAGCTATGCTAAATTAGCTGCTAGCTGTAGCTTTATAGTGAGTGGTATTCAACCTCTTATGTTGTTAATGACAAGCTAAGCTAACATAGCTGCTAGCTGTAGCTTCATGGAGAGTGGTGTCAACCTTCTCATGTAACAAACGTCCATCTCCCTAAACGGTCCCATATATTCCTTTGGAAACTGACATAAGGATTAAAAACCTGGCCACCATGTTCTCCTCCAGTAAGAAGTGCCTTCCGACAGACCAGAACAGAATAATTAGTTCTTTACCTTCTGAACAGAGTTGTCCTGTTGGCCCCGGTGTGGAACCTAAGCGGACATCTTTTCTCCAACACTTCAGAAGACTCTCGGTCATCTCTTCAAATATTTGTGCTTCAGGTGTTGTAGGATTCTTGTGGCATCTCAAAGAAACGTGCAAGCTTTTCAAATCCATAAATTGTGGCAACAACAGTGAAATAAAATCAAGGAGGCAGCAAACCAGCCCTTTACAAATCTCAATCACCTTTTAGTTTTTTTTCTTATTTTGTCTTCTCTTGGGTTAATACCACGGTAAATAAAGATGGACGACATGTCTCCACTTCCTCCCACTATCCAGAAATATAGCCAAAATACTCCTGATACAAAATTTGCCCAATTTTTAAAAATGATATTTAAATAAGTAATTACCCACCCACTAACATGGAGGAAGTGGGGTTTATGAACTGAACTGCAGCCAGCCACCAGGGGGCGTTTGAGACACTAACTTTTAGGGAGCAGTCATGTCGTCCATCTTTATAATCTATGTATTTAAATGTATAGAAGCGGAGTAGATTATAGATTCCTGAAGAACTGGATGTAAATGCACTTCATTTGTGTTAAAGTTTGCGTTTTTGACGTCACTTTATTTTGTGTATTTTATTTAAGTCAACCTTTATTTGAAATTGAGCCTAAGTCTAAAGTGCCCATCTGAAAAATAAAGGCGTCCGTCTGCATCCCAGAGCCTGTGACAGCAGCGTGTAGAGAGACAGTTGACATATGTGGCTACATAGTTGTCTTGAGGCTTCCTGGAGCTCAAGTGTGGTAAATAAATGTGTGTGTGTGATCGTTCCATGACATCAGAGCTGCACTGACTGAAATAACTGGAGGAAGTTAGTTGATGTTTTTATTTTCTCCATTTGAATATTTCTGTTAGTTTATCATAGGTACGATGTGTCTTCGTAATTTCTGTTAGACGATTGTGTTCGTGTCCACCACCACTACCTTCCGTGTTCTGTTACCGTCAGATTGTATATGAAAGGCACTTTGAATACATTGAGTGTTTTCACTAAATGTACATATGTTATGTTTTTGATGATAAAAAAAACAACAAATGTAATAAATTGAATGTTCTATCATGTATCATCGGTTTTCTACAAGTCGTCAGGGATATTGAACGCAAGGTAAGTTTAGTTAAAGAAGGGTTTCTGCAGGTTTCAACAAAATCTATTTAACATAGAACTACTTAATAATTACCACTTTCTGAGGTCAAGCCCAGTACACTGAGATACATTCAGACCGTGTGTTTGTAGACTCGTCAGTTATCAGTTCTACATTTGTTTTGTTTGCAGTTTGATTACTGCGTTCTAATATTTGTATCATTGAGAGAAAAACAACAACACACGTGGACATTACAAACTGCATGCCACCGAAATGTTTCTCTTAAAAAATATATTTTGATTCTTGACTGAAGCACTAAATGAACATTAACATGAAATAAAATTTTATTTAGGAACAAGTTTGTAATATTTTAACATATTTAAAACTTTTCATCAATTCTGTTTATTGTTGTATTTTCAGGTTTTCATGAAAATTTGACTTGGCAGGAAAAAAACGACAGCATAAGAAATCTGAATTGCGTCAAAAGTAACAGTAGCGCCTCATAATAAACAAAAAATAAGCATTCAATAATAAGATATACATCCAAAACAACTGAGAATAATAATAATAATGAAGAATAAAGACAACAAAATAATTCATATATTTGTTAATTCCTTCAATTAATTTGATACTATTTTAGACTTTATAAGCAGAAACCCTGTGATATGAGTGACCTTGATGGTTTGGAAAATAAATTCTGGCAGAAAACTCAAATCATAATTTTTACACTTCAGTATCTGTTTGGATTTAACAAACATAATACAATATGTTAACTGAAGATCTACAGAGGTGGATAGACTTCTGTTACATTTCATATAAAGAATTTAGTTGGTTACTCAGACGTTGGAAATTCCATTTACACTTTGGTTTTACACACGAGAGGTAGTTTTATATTTCTTGAGCTTCAGTTTCCCCCTTGTCACACCCACATCACAGGAAGTAAGCGAGGCTGTGGGTATGACACCTTTTATTTCTACCACAGGGAGGCATTAACAGTAACACACATCGGCTTCAGTAATGCTGGTCACGCACACGATGTTTCACAGGTATCACACTGAAATT
The DNA here is from genome assembly GCF_009819705.1 of Hippoglossus hippoglossus. Classification (NCBI taxonomy): domain Eukaryota; kingdom Metazoa; phylum Chordata; class Actinopteri; order Pleuronectiformes; family Pleuronectidae; genus Hippoglossus; species Hippoglossus hippoglossus. The sequence continues at coordinate 10,891,440 of NC_047170.1, read as the reverse complement.
GACACTTTTTAAATCAGGAACAGCAAGAAAAAAAAAACATGTGATTCCAACACCATATTGTCCCTTTATGTTGACATGTCTAACTTGTCCACATTTGTCTGGTTTCCTAGCGGAATAGTCCGCATATCCATTACTGCCACTGCCTCCATTTCTATGGACATAAACGAATCACATTAAACAACACATAGTTTCACAGAACTACCATGAACATTAAATACTCATTCACAATAGTATATATAGGCAGGAATAAAATATAATAACAAATACAACTTTGAAAACTTGTGACAGCTTATCATAAGAAAATAGTTGAATTACATTTCATGAATCAGGATAGTATAAAGAGGCAGAAGCACAGGATTAGCTAATTAGAGTTTAGCTTTCATAATGAGAGCGTGTTGTAACTAGAAGGCAGTCATCCTAAGCAGAGAGCCCTCTGGGAAAACGCAGCAGTCTCAAGTGATGGTACATGGTGCTGAGTGACTGCCTTTCTCTATCCCGTTAGATGATTAGACGCCATTGTCAGGCTTTGAATGGAAAGCAGGAGGGATGAAAGTAAACGGAGAGCAATTACACAGGCTTTTGTCAATCGTGTTACTGAGGGGTTATGGAAGTGAACAGAACGATTACACAGGCTTTTGTCTGCCGCTTCCCGCGCGACGGTTGCTGTCAAATATTGTTTTGCCCAAAACAGATATTTTCTCAGCGGTAATTATGCGGCACATACTACATTTAATTAAGGGCTGGACCCAACCGAACGTGTCAGCTCCCTGAGACGAACACGAGCACCAGCTTGTTAATGCATGTCAAACCACAATATGAATATTAATCACTGTCAGTGTGACGCATGCATCTCATCAGAAGAGCTGCTCAGAGCTTGTCAATATGCCTTTATCTTTTTGTTTAGTTTAGATATACAATAAATGATTTGTTTGTGAAGACCTGAGAGCACACTGGCATCTGAGCCAGATTAAAAACTACACATTCACATTATGGCACCGCATCATATTCACGTCTGCTCATTTAACACGAGGCGGACGTCTGGTTCTGTGGGATCGTGGGGTCGGCAGGTTGGCGTACATGGGGCAGCTTCTTTTCTGCCGGGACCTCTTTGTGTTCCCCGCACACACAAACACGTTCTCGTAGATGTTTGGCTGTGGATGTGCGTTAAACTTTATTAGCATTTTAAGGTGTTAGACAAAAACACAAGTCAGGTGATTAGACTGTTAGCGCAGTAGTGTAAGATGATGATAAACAAACAAAAAAACCTGTAGATCTGATAAATGCTTTCATAGCATAGCATCGCATGGTTACAAATCTGTTCTCAAATAATTTAAAATCTCTTTTTTCATATAATAAATACTAAAAAACAGGTATAGATTCAATAACTACTCATATTTTCTTTTAATTGAATAAAGAAATGTGATATAAGGAAAATAGAAAGTTATTTCAACCATCAATAATATTAATCCTACATATAATACTTAGTCTTTACTGTTACACTTCCTGTCACATTTCCAAGCATTTTATGAGATGAAACTACATTTTCAACTAATTCTCTCGACATTTTGCTGCATTTATCACATTTACTGTATCATATTAAGTAAAACAAATTAATTCACACTGTCAGTTATTGTGAAGCAGCATTAGTTAAGTCTGCAATGTATCAGGTTACATGTAGATGGGCTGTGGTGTATGAAATAAGATTAAGAGTCGAGTGTAATGGCTTTATAATGAAGAGCGTGTCTGATGAGAAGGTTGGGGAGAGTCTGAAAGGCGTCAAGTGCAAAGACTAGAGTTGATATAATGAATAACGCAACACTTGCCTGTCTCTGAGACGGGTGCAGTTTGACTCGGTACTCCTCTCTCCTGCTCTTCTTCCTGATTATTCAAGAAAAGTAACAAATTCATTTCATATTCTGTGAGCAAAATCACACCAATCAACACACTTTACAAACCTTACATTGTAAAAATATTATAACACTTCCCATAATGAGCAAACACTTAGCAATAGTGGAGAAGGAAAACTCTCTTGAGCAATCAATATGTGGTTGAGGATTAAATGTCTCTTCAGCTATATAGTAATAAAATAAAGATATTGGGCTTCGTGCATTAACACAGATTTTCGGCTGCACGTGTACTAATGAATCGCTTCTCTCCGACTGAGGAAGACGACCTGTTCTTGAGGAGGAACGTGTCCGTGAGAACAAAAGATGTCATTATCGTGTAAAGAGGATTTCATGGTGCTTTCACAAGCTTTAAGTCCTGCTGTCAGCAAAGAAAAAAAAACACACATAGAACAGAGGCGGGGGGGCCTTTTATACAGCCCAAAACAATTAGAATATGTTAATACCACATCTGTTAGTGACATCAGAGACCTGCATTAAGACCCTACAGCTGTTAGAGAGATACAGTGATGCCATGGTGAGGATATTAATTCTGCGTTAAATCTATTATAGATATATTCATCAAATTTATTTCTGTATCATATTCATATACAAATTCATTCAGATGAATCCTCTAATTCCCTGTGTGAAGACTGTGGCAGCACATGTTTTATTTAAGAACAAATCTGTTCGTACAATTGGTTCCTGCATGAGGCCCATTCACGTTCTTCACAAAGAATTGTAGAAATATTAAAATTTTCAAATCGCCAAATATCTGCAAAAACAGCTACACTCCCATCAGCCGTCACTGCCCTGTGTGATTTGCTCTGTTAGCTAATATTAGCATGCTAACATGCTATACTAAAATAGAGAACATGGCGGTAAACCATTACACCCGCTTAAAAGCAGCATGTTAGCATGCTGACGTTAGCATTTGGATAGCCACTGTAGCAGCTCTGCTTTGATATGAGATACTAAAGCATATATTAATACATAAATGTGTAAATAGTATATACCAGAGTGTGTAAAAAAACTCATTCAGTTATATTCTATGTAATGACAATGGCACCAAGTACTACACCAAGACCAAACAAAACCCTGCTCACAAATATACAAACAGAAGATGGTGAAAACGTTATCACCTTCGTGCAGGTGATTATCTCACTCAGTCCTGTGTTTAAAAAGATCCAAGAACACAATGAGATCTCACCTTTGCCTTATAGCTAGTATGAGGACGACTAGGACGAGAAGAAGCCCTGCACATCCAGCCCCGATGTAAATATACATCATGTACAGAGACAGGCTGAATCCACCTGGTGAGGAAATGAGAGAAAATAATAAGGAGGAAGAACAGCCTGAAAGCCATGATTTTACACACATACTCATTTGTGTGTTGCATGTTTGCCTCCAGCTGTGGTAAAGGAACAACATGCAGCACACAGACAAACACACACACACACACTCTGAGCAGGGCCACAGGAAGTTGGAGGTTTCAGCAAAGCCAACAGTGCAGAGTGTGTGAGATCAGCATCGCAAGCTGTTTTATTGTTTTCATTATGTTTCATCAATCACTGTAATCTATGAGGGACATTTGCATCCATAAATCATCCTCAGTGTGAGCAACAATTCATCATCCAGTCATATAGCTGTCTGTGTGTGTATGTTAACTACAGCACATCTGTCTTTGTACCTGGAGTGACGACCGTGAGCAGCACGGTGGTGGTCCGCACCCCCGCATCTGTGTTGAAGGTGCAGCGGTAGAAACCCCTATCGTCCAGCACCACACCCGTCAGGTGCAGGTTGACATCCAGGCTGTCGGCGCAGCTGACCTGCCCCCTGTCGCTGTAGTCCTCGCCCACCAGGCTCCCCTCCACCTGCTTGCACACGCCGATGATGCCCCAGGGATGGCCGGACGGCATCCTCTCCAGCAGGGCCTGGTAAACGGTGCCGTCGTGCTTGTGGTTGCAGCTGATGGTCAGGTTGCTGTCCTGCTCCGCCACCAACTGTACGTCCGCCAAAATCCCCTCTGGGGTGGGGTGCTCTGCGATGTCTTCTCCTCCTTCTTCATCATCATCATCTTCTCCTTCTTCAGGCGGTTCATCTGCAAACACAGGGAGGTGAGGGACACATTTAGGAAACATCTTGTCAAAGAACTAGAAGTTTAGCTACATGATGAAAAAAAAAAAAAAAAAAAGGTGATTTAATTTATTTCCTTAAAATAAAAAATCATTACTGATTAACACTTGATAAATTCAAGGCCAAGACCCAACAGTCTCCTTATGAAACCACATTTACATTCACTAAATCTGGATTTTTATTCTGGATCTGCACCAAATTGCACACACTCATGAATATCAATCCACTAAACATGTCTGATCTGTTTCTTTCATCAATATCCATCCAATTATTCTCTGAGAAGTCAAGGCAAATGTCAAAAAATGCCCTTTCAAAGAAAAACAATCCTAGGCTCCCTGACCTGGATCTGCACCAACATTTTAAGGGCTCTTCCCTGATCCATACCACAGCCATCCAATACATGTCTAGGTAATAAATGAGCAGTGTTAGTGAGCTGCTTTACCTAAATCCTCCACCTGTACGCTCGTGATCCAGGGTCCTCCAGGGAACGTCTGAACTGAGCAGTGGTAAATCCCGATGTCCTGATGAGTGACGTTCTTCATGGAAATGCTTCCGTCCATGGGCGCGGTCCTCAGGAACTCTATCCTCTCCATGTGTTGGCGAGAGAAGGACGAGCCGTACTCTGGGTGGAACACGGCTATGGGAACCTTGTCGGGTATTTTGGTCCAGGACACCATGCTGAGGTTGCCGTTCCAGGGGCACAGACAGGCGAGGATCATCCCTTCCTCCAGTCGGACTGTAACGGCCTCTTTCTGCTGGACAGCAACTGAGCAGAGGGGATTTTGGTAAAGTGCGACTCATTCATCATCAGAAGTAATGAAACAGTCAATCATTTGATCATATTTTAACATGACAACTTCAGAAACCCTGATCTTGTGAATAATTACGATTGTCTATGCAAGTTCATGCGTCCTCCCTGAAGTCCTCCGGTTGAAGAACACACACAGATTTGAGGCCATCCCTTGGGTAATGGTAATTATGCTCATTTGAGCCGGCACACACAGGCACCACTGACAATTGTCATTGATCAAGCGTTCAAGTTTTCAAAGCCTCTTTTTACTGAGCTGAACGATCGACAGCTGATTTCAAGTCCTGTGACACTGGGGATGAATTCAGGCGGGTTTGGAATAATAATGTCTCACAGATTGATTCAAAAATGTGACAATTAGAGGCTTTTCCCATCAAATCTAATTCAAAAGGAGTTTAATTACTGATTATGAAACTATTATGAAATGAAATATTACATTTTAAGAAATTAAATGCATGTGTTCATGTACAATGAGTCTCAGCTTCCAGATTATCTTTAAAACAACAGAAAACATCACTTTCAACAAAGTTACCAAAGGTTTTATCATGTGAATCATCCAATAAACAAGTTAGAATATATGAAATAGACGTATAAATACCTCTGAGAAAAGGGAGAAAGATGAGTACCACAAAGTACCAGTGGTCCTTTTGTACAGCTTCCATCTTGCCCCACCGAGGGAGAATGAAAGCTGCATTGATGAGACGAGTGGAGAGGCACCCGAGCTGCACTTCCTGCAAGCTCAGAGGCTGAAGACACACACACTTGAGCTGCTGGGACTCACTTCATGTTAGCCAGTGTTGTGCAAGTTCACACCTCTCATGAACTAGTTAAAAGTTCAGTTCATACAAGTAAACATGAATAGTTCACGTTCATAGTTCACCATTTAAATTCTGAACTAGTTCATAGTTCAGTTCATTTCATAGTTTTAAGGTGGAAAGTGAGAATGAAAGACTTAACTTGTTTTTTAAAGAAAACGTTATCCATCACTACCCCTTGCCTTAAACTGTACTTCATATGTATCAATTCCTAAAAGAAATGTTTTTTAGTTTTTTTTAAAATTATTGCTAATTTTGCCTGTTTATTTATTCATACCCTGCATGAGTTTGTCTACCTGTTGCTGTGAAATCATACCCTTGAAGGTTACAGACAATGTGGTTTGGGTCATTTGGGGTTGTTGGCAGGGGGTCTTGGTCTTTTTTTGACTTTCAATTACTTGGAGATAACTTTTTAGGCTAGCTGGATGCTTCAGCGCCACATGCCGTTTTAAATTAGATGCGGATGAGGCTGACGTCCGGACTTCCTTTTTCGGCGCAGGACACAATTTGCACAGAAAGGTGAGATTTTTACTGTCGGGATCTTTACAGACAGTGTGTAAAAATCCTGCAAATAATAATAAGGTGCATCGGATGTAGTCGCTGAGTCTGCGTCTCTGCTTTCACTTGCCATTTTTATATGAGACCGAGAGCTGTTGTCTTGGAATACGTTGCTTGTTTGGACTACATGTGTGTGCGATGAATCATGGGTAACGTAGTGCGAAGTCGAGTTAGTTGGTTTTGGTTAGGCTACATTGCGGAAATTTTACGGGCACTGAGCAACGACATGGTGCAAGCATTCGATTTAGACAGCATCTCTCCTCAGGAGAAGGAAAACATTCCGTAACGTTTTAGCTAGACCTCAGATAATATGAACGTGTTCACCGTTCAAATTCATTATTTGTCATTAAGTTGTGTTCAGTTCATCGTTCTCATAAAAATGAACATGTTCAATGAACGCGTTCTTTTGAACTCGTTCATGCACAACACTGATGTTAGCCCACTGTTAGCTCCGTCCACACAGAGATACACACTTTGTCACCAGAGCTGAGAATGGGAGGGAAGCTCATGGCATAATACTGCATGGTGGGATCATACTGAAGGTTTCTATATAGTTATTACTGTGGCCTTCAGCTGCCTGAAATTCTGCAAAGTATAAATGATTTTTACCTTGTGGACAACTATTTATCTTTATATTTGAGTATTTTCTGTGGCATTTTAAAATATGTGAGAATTAGATTAATCCTGCTGACTTACTTCACCGAGTTTTCGTCAAGTGCAGGAGGATATTTGTGGCAAATATCTATTTGAAGGATTAATAGAATGAAGTCTAATGACTTCAGTAAACTTTTTCCTCTCACACCACGAGGGTAATGAACATTAGGGATAGTTCCAATTGAGGGCTTGGGGTTAAAATGCAGCAATCTGGAGTGAGTGCTACAGAGGGATCTCGTGTGTTAAAAAACAACCTGACATATTGAAACAATAATCTGTGAGTTAAAATCCCCCTTATAAAAAAAAGACACAATATTCATGAAATAAATAAATTGTTTAAGGGGGACCACCAACACAAGAGGAGCAGCAGTAGGTTTTGTTTTCTACTGAAATCTCTCTTATGCAACAATGCATCACCATGAAATGTCATGGTCCCGACATGATCCACCCATTCATCTACCTGAACCCCCCCCCCCTAAAAAAACTCATGACATTCACATCAATCACTGCTGTAACTTGTGTTCAGTTCTAATTATCAAATACTATTAACGAAACCTGCTTAAGAATGTTAGCATGCTGATACAAGCAATTACTTCTAAGCACAGCTGTGCTTCTATGCAGCTTGGCATTGCGACGTTTGCACAGAAAAGCAAAGTCTGGCACGTGCCCCCTCATTACTGTGGATGTGGTGCGTTGCAAGAACTGATGGCCACAGTTCACTGAGCAAAGCAGGACTGTGCACAAAGTTCACTTCTGTTGACGTTCGTGCCACAGTTGCTGTATTTGAAACCACAACTGGTGTTAAAAAGTGAAACTGCTCACAGAAATCAAAGCATCGTGTGTGAAGTTGCTGAGTTTTGTACAAGACGGCACCTAAAAGCTGCCACTTTAATATTTATATAAGTATAAAATATGATACAAAGAAACAAAAGTATAAATACAATCAGTTATTTAGCAGCTGGGAAAGGTTTTCAAAGCACTTCAACAGGTAGGGACCCATCGGATCCGGATTGTTCTCTGCAGCTGCAGGTTAGAGAAAAAGAAAAAAACATATTTTCAAACAATGAGAGGTAAAAGTTTAATGTTCAGACTAAAGTGTGAGAACAGAGGCTGATACTCCGGCCAAGTAAATAAAGGTTTACCTTTCTTAGAGATGGTGTGTGCCTCGTCAATTCTCCGTCGTATTGAGGGACACTTCATCGTCGTCTTGGCCTTTGACGGGAAATTAGAAAGACGATTAAGGGTTGTGTTTATAAGACGACAACTAGGAGATGAGGCTGAACCACTATGTAAGAGTAAAACGAAAATGTCAGGCAGATTTATTCATTTACAAATGTATTTGGGCTTTTATTCAAAGCGACCTACAACTGAGGGACAACACTAAAGCTTCGGTACAATGGGACCTTGAAGTAAGGACACGGTGCTAAATCTGTTCAATGAGACAAAGTGCAGTAGATCAATGTCTAACGGGCAAAGAACTAGAGAGCATGAAGACACGCCAGGACTTGACTTGACGTATATCGTCAGTAAACTCCAATACTAGCCCATAAATGCCCTAAAATAAACTTTAAGTGCTCAGGGACATGTGTGTGTGTGTGTGTGTGTGTGTGTGTGTGTGTGTTTATATGGGTGTGCAAGTACCCTCTGATTGTTATGGAGCAAGGCCCAAAGTGCGGACGCTCCCATACAGCGAGTCTCCATCTCTTTGCTTTCCAGGCAGCAGAGGAGCGTCTTCATGGCTTTGTCTGCAGGAAAGATGAGCAGATAATCAGAGCCCTCATCACATGGTATCAAGTCTTTCACTTAGACACATTGGAGTTAAAGTAAAGATTAAATATGGATCTAACACCTCAAACCCACATTACATTTTGCATGTACACGTTGGTAAGGCACCGTGTCAACCCTTCTGATAAGATGATTGTCTCACACACACAGGAAGTGGGGTGCTAAAAGTGTGAAACGAAAACAAAAGCTACATGTCGCAACAAATTCCGACCACCTGGACCCGCAACTCCCACCTGCAGCTCGCAATGCACAGGGGAAACACACAATCTTTTTTTTTAGCATCACTGCAACTTCCTCTTCCACATCTACGTGTCTTAGAATCATTCATCTTCATACACTGTGCACCTGCTGCATTCAACCCTTAATTTAAATATGACACCCTCTAAAATATAAGCACTTCACCGTTTTCAGTATTTTTATAATAAATATGCACAAGAGACAAAAAACTAGCGCTGTCTTATATTTTTTTGTCAGGAAAGGTAAAAGTGCCTAAAAGCAGTTGAGAGATTCACGCGTTGATTTCGTTTTCCAGCAACAGTTTGACATTTAGGTGGATGCGCCTGTTTTGCTTTCTCGCACAGAGATTTTCAGGAGATGAGCAAATCGATATCGCACATCTGTTGCCTCGAGCAGGGAGCTGGGGTCAGAACGTGGTTAGCTCAGCATAAATACTATAAGCAGGGGAAAACAGGTTGCCTAATTACTGCTCACACGAGGGTGGTGTCAATCTTCTCATCTAACTTAAGGCAAGAAGAACTATTTGTTGAATAATAAAATACTATATTTTTTCTTCTGCCTTCAATGTGAATAATTGCAAATCACTGCTTATATAAAATACTGTTTGTATCAGATGATGAAACCCTGAGATGTGTGTTTCATAAAATACATCTGTGTTTCTGTATTTCCCTTTTGTACGTGAATTGCCTGGGATCAGTATCTGTAGCCCCTGATTTCCTGTCATACCACTGGCAATGACGTGAGGCTTGTTGGCGGGCCACAAGCAGAGGTTGTGAAGGGTGAGCAGCGCATTTCGCCGGTGAGCTGCCAAGTCCGCCAGCAGCTCCAGGACTCCGGTCACCCTCAGGAGACTCTGCTGGATGTCTTCCGCGAACGAGAGGGTGACCAGCAGCTTCAGCCACAGGCCCAGTACGCCGCCACCACCACCTGCCTTGGGTACTGGCACCGAAACGAAGGCTTGAAGGAAGTTATTCTGAGAACAACAGAAAAAAAGAGTTTCAGAGTCATGTGTAAAGAAAGAAACATTTATAACATTGAACTTTTGAGTTCTGTCATGTGACTCCACCCAAATGCACAAACGCATTTGATTGGATGACTTGAACCTTTTGCAGGAGGCCTCTGCAGTCGCGGGACATGGCGAGGTTTGTGAGGAGAGAGAAGGCCAGCTTCTGGACCGGGCTGTTGTCCGGGGCGAGCCCTGAGGCCAGCTTCATGACAGCGTGCATAAGAGAGCTACTGGAGGAGCCTTTCGATCCTGGCGGTATACTCCCACAGAGAGAACTGCATGCTGGGAGAAAGGAGAAGCAAAACACTGATGAAAAAATCTAACATTTTAGAGATATTATGGTTGTATATAGTTATGTAATCATCCAAAAGAGACAGATGCCAGTCTGCAACTACTTCTGCAACTACTACATTGTCTCCTATCTATTCTAAGCAGCTATGCTAACTGCTAATCCAATATAAACACAGTGAAACACTTTTCCTCTTATTCTTGGAGCTGGTTGCTTCTTGCCGTTTACCTTAGAGCTACTTCACTGGGCTTCTAGCGCCACTGACCTGCATGGCTGTCTGCTCACGATACCAAAACATCTGTGCACAGCTTCATGCATAGCTTATTTTTGATGCAACATCTGGCCAGCACAAATGACAAATGAAAAATAATGACAAGGAGTCGAACTTTGTGGCCAAAACAGTGTAACCTGATGGAAACTGATGAAATCAGAAGAAAAACCTTTATCTTTATCTTTAAACTGGATTGATGTGAACTCACTATGAAGGCAGTGTGACTGATGATACTAGAGTTGGTGGTTTTTGATACAGGTAATCCTTCCTGAAATGTTCCCACAAAGCATTTTGAGCTGCATTTCTTGTATGAAAGGTGCAAAACAGATTATGATCATTATTATTATTTCCACACATTGACAAACAAGTGACACATGCTCTATTATTTCCATTATCACGTCTTACTGTATCACCTCATTAACGCAGCCCTAACAACAATTATTTAGCCGTAGGTGGCAGCTACAATTTATTCTACAACAAGGCCATTCACAATGTAAATAAAACTAAATAACTCAGAAATAACAGTCTCTCTCTTTCATCATCATATTTACACCAGTATATAATTGACATGACTAATTGCTGCGGCAGAGGATTACATGCAATTTCCAGAAAATACGACGTCTGACACTGATTGATGTTGCACATTGGCGAACATGACAGCGAGTTGGTTATGCTAATCCTAAAATGGTAACACGCAGCAACAGGCGTATGCTGATGTTAGCCCGAGGTTATCTCAATACCTGTCAAGACGGCTGACGTATCGTGAAATTGACAAGGGAGGTCTGCTTCACTGGTGTGAGTCAAAGCCGTTCGCACTGCCGCCTCTGATCTGATTCAGTTTCACAACCATGTAACATATAGAACTGATCATTGTATTGAAGTGCAGATAAAAACAGATGTTTCCTTTTTTACCCTGTGTGCGTCTGTGGGAACAAGTTTGGAGGCTGCTACAAAAATATCCATGAAAATATGTGTTGCACAGATGAAAACAACAATCTGACTTCAAGTAAGAGCGCAAACAAAGGCTCGGATGAAGGAGGTAGACTGGAGATGAAACGTTGGGTAGAAATGTAGCAGTCTCCGGAGACGAAGTAGTAGCCTGAGGGTGGATGGTGTAATACTAAGCCTGGCTGCATGCAGGCTGAACGCAACCTGCTGTTCAGTTAACCTTTAGGGAAATGCTGTGCCGACTTCAGTGGTTTCTGGTGCTTCACAGGTTGAGCTTACAGGGGGTCTAAAGTGAGCGAGTTTAGATCAGAGCACACACACCCACTGAGGAACCGGTGCCAATCAAACAGAGTAACACACACACACACACACACACACACACACACACACACACACACACACACACACACACACACACACACACACACACACACACACACACACACACACACACACACACACACACACACACACACACGTTCAGAAGTGTAGCAACTTCCTTTCCTTCACTGATTAAGCTTATTTCCATTGCACAACTACACTAATTACACATGCGTACAAAACACAAATATATCAAAGTGACCACGAGCTGTTTATCAAATCCATCCCATGATTCTAACCTTCTCGACCTTACATCTTTCTCTGTGATTTCCGCAGCTCCTACGTTTGCATGACAGAAAATATCAATATCTCAGGCAACTCAGATGCACTCTGTCATTCCCCACATCATCTCTCACTGGTCTGAAAACCCGTCGCCATACAAGCAGCCATGCAGCTTGGTCCCTACGTCCTGACACTGTGCCCATTGTGACTGGCAGTCGAGCAGGCGCTGGTCTTATACAGTGAGACACAATGTTGTTCAGTGGTCACTGGAGAGGACAACGGGCTCTTAGTGCGACGTGTGCGTGACTCAGACTCCGATTGCTAAATGCAGACGGAGGCGATGGGCAGGCACGGGCCAGGCACAGTGCCTGTATAAACACACAGACACACACAGACACACACAAACACATATAAAGACCTGTGGTGCAGTTGGCTGTATAGACACACAGAAGCTCCAGCACTGCCTCCATGTTGGGGTCGTCCAATAGGAGCCAAGGCCAAAGAGCATAGAGGGTCAGTGTGAGGCGAGCATCTGAAGCCACCACCTACAGACACACATATACATGGATACACAACATTAAACCCACACACATACAAGGAATGCAGGCATGTGCATGACTACAGATGCACAACTGCTTAAAGTAATAACACATATTAGAGAATTTAACAGCACAAACAAAGATGGCAGCAACATAAAACCCCTCAATATTTTGGTAACTGTGCAGGAGAAACACGCAGGGAGGACAATAATTGCAGGGTGCTGCCGTCAAGCCTCCCTTGCTATTTAGTCAAAGGTAACCACCAGTGCCTGAGAAGCACTTAGAGAATGAAGACCAGCTAATATGCTCTGTAAGTAATTGTAGGTAATGCCCATAAAGTGTTTAAGAAGCTAAACTTGCTGAGACGTTAGCAGGGCCATGCACATTTAGGCGAATCTCATTTACAGGCATTTGTGCGCCGAGGTTCCATTAAAAAACAATTAGCAGTGGGGAATTAAAAGGCAGACGCAGAGGCTCACTTTGCATTCATCGTTGCGGTAAAGAGCGCTCCGCAGGATCTCCACACTCAGCCTGACTTCCTTTAAATGGGCCTCTTCCTGATGATATGAAAAGACAAAACCAAGATCAATATTTCCGATTGTCCCAAGTTGAAAATACAGTTTAATGAACATTTAATGCTCAAAGCAGCCATTTGACATTTGTGATATTTTTCCCAAAACTCATTCAGGTTGGATTCAGATTGTTATTCCACCCAAAGGGAAAAAATAAAAAATAAAAACTGAGGCAGCACAGAAACGCTGAGACTGGAAATTTCCAGCCAGTCTCTGTTCACCTTTTTGCGGAGAGAAGCCTTGCTGGGTCGGACTGACTCCAGGTGGAGCTGGGAATGAGTCTGCTTCATTTGCTCCACACAGCTGTCGATTAAACCAGCTGGAACACACAAGAAAGTCAGGATCAGATGATACAGATTTTTATTTTAGTTAACTTCAAGTTATTGCAAAACTGACAACAGGTTATAAAGAAACCAAGCCAGTTGCTGCGGACTTTCTCCAGAGTTTCTCCAGAGTTTCTCTCTGCTGTGTAGTTGTAACCACATCTGACCGGAGAATCTCCCACTGCGGTCTTCATATATGAAAGGTAAAATCTGGCGAAAGTCCGGACCCAGTTGCGCGGACATTCTCTGGAGCTCATGTCTAACAACAGCTCGCATGTCTCCTATGGGGAACATAAGACAACAAGCTGGTGACTAAATACTTTTACAGATTTTTGGAATTACCATTGGCCGCATGGCTTTGAGCTGTGGGGCTGCATGCCAACAGCGTCGTCAGAGCTCTCGCTGTCAGCTTCTTTAAAGGGTCCTGAAGGGTCCTCTTATCAAAACTCTAGCATCAACAGACACAGAGGGACACAGTGACCAACATACACATCCATACACTCCAAAAATACCATGGTCCAGACAGATTACTCCACAAGATCCACCCCTGCACGTACCTGGAGTAAAAGTTCACAGAGCTGGCCGGCCGAGGGACCATTCACAACGTCAGTCAAAGAAGTTGCACACTTGGAGTTAGGGGTTGTGGCCTCGTCACCTCGACTCTTAGTCTCCTCTGTGAAAATTGCACAGAGGAATTGCAGAGCGACTGTGTGGAGCTGAGGGTCTGCAAACTTCTCAGTTACACACACTGATAATGTTCCTGCAAACACAGAAAAAAAAAAAGTGAGGTTGTGGGAGATAACTATACTTTCCTTTTTCTGAGTGACACTGCAACACAAACTGAATCTCAGCAAAGACAAAATGACAAATCCTTTGTTTAAATCCCTCGACAGCAAGATATTTGTCCATGACTGAGGCCACATGCACTGGTGGAGGAGACACTTATCATTTGAATGCACGAGCAGACACCCAGATATCATAAACATTTACACAGACATAAATACACACACAAAGGCTCAGCATTCATCTTTTGGTGGACTCATCAGATTTTCCGGCTGCGCCATTAATCATGTAGAACGATGAGTAGGAGGAGTAGAGGTTGTTTAAGAAGAGGATGCAATTATCTTCTCCTGGCATCTGTTCGGGAAAGTTAATACACACAGCAATGATGCAACTAATGTGTCAATATGATGGACTTACAAAATAAAAAGAGGAATCCAGGCTGAAAAGAACCTAAAATACTAATCCTGATTATTAAGTGAGTTGCCACATTTGGAATAATTACTGTAATCCTGATTATTAGAAAATGTATGATTTGAAGGAAAACATTATCTTACAGCTGGATGTTATCATCTACTAAAATCTTGACTCTTAAAGAGCAGTGGCTAATTTGAATTATTTGAGACACCTTACACACAACCACAAACATGCAAATGGGCAAAACACGAGCACATTGAGAAAACATCTTCATCACCTTGATGATATACGTGCTGCAAACAGGAAAAAGCAACAAACCTGGGTGGGCTACATACATTTTTCAAAAACGGACTTCAGTAACAAAATTCTGTTGTGTTGTGTGTATGTGTGTTTCTGTATCTGGTTGAGGTTTTGTGTATGTGTAGTGTGTTCCTGTATCTGGTTGTGGTTGTGTGTATGTGTAGTGTGTTCCTGTATCTGGTTGAGGTTTTGTGTATGTGTAGTGTGTTCCTGTATCTGGTTGTGGTTGTGTGTATGTGCAGTGTGTTTCTGTATTTGGTTGTATTGTGTATTTTCACACGTGTTATCCAATTGATGAAGATGTTTTCTTAATTTGCTTGGGTTTTTGCATTTGTTTTTATGACTGCAGTGAATTCAGCTTTTGGGGCCACCGTTCATTAAACTATCATTGCAACATTTTAAGAAACAAAACAAAACATATGATTATAAAACTAATCCTGCAGCCTGAACCAGAATAATACATTTTGTCACTTTTACTCACTCACATTACTACATACACACACACGCGAACAGAGCACAGAGTATCTGTGTACCTGCAAATGTCCGCCAGCGTTTCCCCAGCGCAGCGGAGACAGATGGGTACGCCGCTGAGCTGTCCCTCCTCACCAGAGTAGCCAGGAGCATAAACACGTCTGCCCAGCACAGACAAACCGTGTCCCGCGTACCTGCATCTGAAGAGGGGAAAGAGTGAGTCACAAATTTAACGACACGAGACAGCCACAAAGCCACACACAGATCACACTGTGGAGCACTCTGCACACCATGTGGGACGTGCATTTGAAGCATTGATGAAGGTAGCTGTGATGGTAGTATATACAGTTTTTAGGCTAAGGAAAATCTTTCACTTCTAATTAAATTAAAGATTCTGACCTAATCCTTTGGTGTCCAGCATGAGAACTGCAACCAGAGTCGTCAACAGCTGTTTCGTGAAGTCCAGCTCAGGAATCAGTTCCTGGTTCACTGTGATACACGACTGCAGCAGCTTCGAGAAGCCGGACAGGAGCTGGAGTAAGGTGACAAACTAGAAAAAACAAACACACACACACAAATTAGTACAGACTGACCAAACATGCAAGCAGATACACATGTACAATGTTATTACCTCCACCAAGGAGGTTATGTTTTTGTCTGTGTTTGTTTGTTTGTTAGCAGTATTATGCAAAAACTACAGGGCAGATGAGCACGACACCACTGAAAGATGCGTTATGGGTCAGGAGAGAACCCATACAATGCATCTGGATCAGGAGGCGGATCAATTTATTTTCACTTTCTTTAACATTGCAAGATTTTCGTAGATTTTTCAGAGAGTAAATGATGGATCTTGATGAGACATGTTTAGGGGACTAATATCGATGAGTGTGTGCAATTAGATGCAGATCCAAATAAAAATCTGGAACTAGTGAATAGAAATGTGGTTTCATAAGGGAACTTTTTGGCCCTGGCGGAGATATGTAATCTCTGAGTGCCCTTTGAGTTAGAGAAGAAGTGAGTGTATAGTAAAGGAAAAAAAGTAATTCCTCCTTAAAGCTAATTTTCTTGCTTTGAGTACGAGCTTGAGTATTCCACCCACACTGAGACATGGAGGTGCCCTCAAACCGCAGAGCACTGCTGTACTGACACCGGCGCTGAAATATACCAGCCCACGTTTTCAGCGGTGGGTTAAAATAACACAAAGGAAAATAAAAGTTGAAAAAGTCTTCTGAACTGTCGATCACAAGATTCCTTACCTGGCTCTTGATGTCTTCTCTCTCTCCTGGCAGCACGTTGGGTGAATTCAGCTCATTCAGACATTTCTCGATGGGCCTGATTTCCACTAGACTGAGGGAGAAGAGAAGCATGATGGGAAAGGTTGTGTGTTTGCAGCAGAGTTGCTAGAGGGGAATGAGGCTACAATTAGCATGAATTCTCTGCTGAATAAAAAATACACATGTATATTTTTTATATCTTTCAATATTATAAAAAATACACCAGGGTTTTACACTGCCAAAACCCCAGAGAATGAAACTAAACACTAAAACAATGGATTAGATGTATCAAAAATGAATATACCAGGTAACTCTTAAACCTGCTATACTCTCTGTATATTAAATATTTTGAGTTCTATTAATGATTGACACATTACTGGGGCAAAGGTGTTCACTGGGCCTCTGACCTGGACAGGGCCTGGAGGAGCTGGTTGTGTCCGATGGCAGTGAGGGTGAACTCAGGCAGGATGGACAGCAGACTAGTCAGCAGGCCGCAGTGGGCCGTCAGGAGGTCGGGAGTTACCATGACGACGGGTTCCGCGGCCAATGGCTCGCACTGTCTGGAATCTTGGGAGGTAACAGAGTCGCTGGTGTCCGTGTCACTCTGGCCTGTGAGATACATCAATAGACAGCTAATAGAGAAGCTTCCCCAAAAGAATGCACACTGTCACGTCTCTGATCAAATAATCAAAAACATCGAAAGAATATCAAAAAGCTATTTTCGACTTTTTTAATCGCTCAAGGTGCATATTCCACAAAACCAGGCAACGAAAAACCGACAACTAGTCTTTCTCCCACGGCTGCAGTGGCGTCTCTAGCCATCTGTAAAGAAACACATTTCTGTGCATTGAACACTAGGGGGCAGAGGCGTAAGTCTAACCATGCACATGTGCAAACACACACACACACACACACACACACACACACACACACACACACACACACACACACACACACACACACACACACACACACACACACACACACACACACACACACACACACACACACACACACACACACACACACACACACACACACACACACACACACACACACTCCCTCTCTCTCTCTGTAGTACCTTGAGCCGTCAGCCTGCTGGCAGGAGTATCTTCTGAGATGCTCAGTGAGGAGAAAGCCTTAGGGATGTGTGGCTCTGAGCCTCTAATCTGAAATGGATGACGTGAAGATGTGAGCATCAGTTATATTTAACTCAGCTGTTTATTTGTTGGTTTGTGAATCCGAAGGAACAAGAGCTTTGCTGACCACAGTGCTGGATGTAGAGAGGGAGCTGGAGGGTCTCCGAGAGCTAGCAGCTGGTGCTGGAGGGTCGCATCTCCAGAACCACAGAGAACTCTCAGAATCTAGACAAACAGATAAACAAAATGACACATTAACACTTACATTAAGAATAACACGATTTATGGGTATAAAGAAAAACAACACAAAATTGAAGGAAAATCTTAACAATACAACTGCTGGTTACATATTTTCAGACCCATATTATACCACTTAAAACTGGTTTAGTTTTCTCTCCTCCGTCATTAGATAATTTCCCACAGATACAAGAAGCACAGCTTACCCAGTGACTCACTCTCCTGGGAACTGCCACAGCCAGCAGGTTGTACGTGGAACGTGTACCTGCCTCGGTAACAAATGGAGGCAGAGAGAGCCACATGCTGGAAGAACTGACAGTGGTAGAGCAGAGCCTGGAGCGCCGGGAGACCCACCAAAGAGAGGCCAGACACCTCATCATGGACACATGGGTGCTGGGAGAGGGGATGATCAATGTGGGAAAGGTGAGCGCACAGGAAACCACTGCATCACCTCCACAAACTTTCCACAGAGCTCAGAGAAATGATTAAACACAGAAAGGTTGAAGGTAAAATCACTAGATCTATATTTTCAACATTAGATACTTAACAGAAATGTATTTTTGTTTAGTTGTAGTTTTTATTGTTTATTCTTTTTAAACCCCCTTATGACAACCATCAAATGCAAGAGTTTAATTTTTGTCCTTTTTCTAAGTGACCTGATCTAAATCCGATTCATGCGAATATCAATTCTGACTTTTAAAAGATGGGATATTTCAAACTCTAAGAAAATGAAGATGCTATTGGTGTTTAAACTCAATTATTTTGGTTGTGAGGGCTAGAGACCTGCACCCCAGTAGAGCTTCAACTCTAGAAACACCTCTGATTTGACACCTGCTTGGAGGAGAGGACAGTCAGGGATGAGAGGGGGAGGTCAGAAAAGAGAAAGAGAGATGGCGAGACACCAGTTCATGGTCTATGAAAGCTTTTTAACGGGTTGGCAGAGCTGCTGACCTGCCAGTCCGAGTCCTTGGCCTCCTCTGCGTTGGCAGGCATCGGCATCACCAGCAAGTTCAGCAGGATAAAAGCAGCCTGGACACACAAAACAAAAAAAGAGAGACACACATGCACAAGTTGGGTCCAGTTAGACTGCATCTACAACAGTGCCATCTGCCTGTATTTGACTGGTAATACAAGAGAGGCCAAACATTTTCTGACCACTGACGGAGTGAAACTGAAGTATGCCTTGTTCCACTGTGTTAAACAGTTGTTTGCACCAAAGTTAAAAAAGTCATTTTGGGACACAGCAACAACAGTGGGTGCTGAGATTTGACAATTTGCAATGTATTAGATGTAGCTTTTGCCAATCAAATATAAAAACTACGAACAATTGCAGTTCCAACACTGTACCTCTCTGCGGACCATGCTGCTCTCCTGCTGATCCAGGAGGATGTTGAGCAACGTGCCCCACAGACCTCCACTGATGTTCTGACAGCTCGCACACAGAGTCTGGCACCCGCTGGGCACCGACGAAAGAGCTCCACCCAGAGCCAAGCTGGCGAACCTCACCTGACACGGGAGGGGAGACGCAACGTTCGGTGAACGTTTGAGGACAGAGAGGGAAACAGCAAGAGAAAGATACAGGACTATAACATCCATGTATATACATCTGAAATTTAATAAGTGGTTTCATTTCTTTCAAAAAAGCTAAGAATATAGAAACTTACTTATATGCCTCCATAATGTACACATACGTTAAAGTGTGATTAGAAGGTAGAAATAGTCCTTACCTCTGGGTCTCGATCCACCCATAGTGGGATGAGCCAGGCCAAACCCAGCTGAGAGTTACTAGCCTCCTCGGCAGCTGCCTCATTCCCCAAAGACCACTGGGAAATGAAGTCCTTCATGCAGAAAAAATTAAAAGAGGAGTTTTGTTTGCATAAAAAAAATGTTGTAGCTTTACTGCGTTGACTGTCAGTCCAAATAGTCGACTCTGTAACAGCTTTCATGGCTGTGGTTAGTTTTGTCCATTGCTGACACTTGCCTTGTCCTTGTTTTCAGTCAACATCTCATGCGACAGGTGAAGCAGAGAGATGACGGCATTCTTCGTCACACCTTTCCCCATGAACGACATCGAGTTTCCTCCCCACTCAACATAAAAAGAGGAGATCACCTGTGAAAAGGACAGAAGATTATACTGGGAATAATTGAATAAAAAAAAAAAAAGAGAGCAGTCGGTGCAGTGCAATGGTTTATTTCATTGCTTTCCCTTCCAGAGTTTCTCAACCTGAAAAAACATAGCTGGCAAAACAGCATGTTGATTGGATTTGGTAAGTGGTTGTTATCACAGTCTCAGTATTTTTCATTTGAACACCAAAGATAGAGTCAGTGAACAAAGCGTTTCTGAGTTGGCGATTACCAGATACTTGTCATGCAACTCACGGCATCAGATCGAAAGATAAATACAGCGGAGACTAATTATTTTGCTTTGATGCGCCATCAGGATGAGGGACTGCACTGAAGGGCAGATGAAGACCGAGGGGCTGCTGGGTTTTAGGGCACTGCAGTGCCACAAGTACAGGGTGAGAGGTGGGTCACAGGGCGGGCATCTGATTGTTGGAGAGAGTTGAGAGTTGGACCTAAGTACTGGAGGTGTTGAATGAATCATGAATTAAGCTCCAGTCCTCATCTAATCTTAATTCATGAAA
This sequence comes from Hippoglossus hippoglossus, assembly GCF_009819705.1. Taxonomy (NCBI): domain Eukaryota; kingdom Metazoa; phylum Chordata; class Actinopteri; order Pleuronectiformes; family Pleuronectidae; genus Hippoglossus; species Hippoglossus hippoglossus. Next base: position 10,870,750 of record NC_047170.1, on the reverse strand, counting down.
GCTGCCCAATGTGGACACAGAATAGTCTATTCCACGGGGGGCTTCATTCCAAAACAGATTAAACTGTGGACACTTTTATGCTGAGCACTGCTACTCAAGCTGGTCGACACTGTTACACTATTGTTTTACGGACTGTTGAACAGCTGAACAGATGGAATAGGCAAGGCTGATTAATCTCATCAGCATCACAGTGTGGCACGTCTGATCAATGACATTTTTTTTAGGATTTGCGATTCATGTCCCATAACCATATTTTGCTTAATTTTAATTAATTCCTCAGAAAGTTATGTGCTTTTTGTTTTGTGGATTTTTTGTAGACAGTCTCATCTTTGATGAGAGGGTACGAGACACGCACCTCCAGCAGCCCACTGAGATACTTTGAGCAGAGGGAGACGGGCTCCAGGTCAGGGCAGTGCGAGCTCCAGCCAGGCTCAGCAGTCAGGCTGACCATGCCCTGCAGCGTCCTCTCCAGGCTGGGAAGGCCATAGAATCGCGGGGCATCGGACACCCGCAGGCTCCGAAGCAGACACACTGCCAGCTGGCTCTTGAAGGGGCCGGCTAATGCCAAACATAGCCTGGACAGACAGGAGTGAGAAAGAGCAAAATATGATGCAAATCAGACAGGAGATGAGACAAGAGGCGGAATAAAAGAGGAAGCTTTTTATGTGTTGGGCGTCCATGTTCTAAATGACTGAGCGAGGAGCATTTCCATCACAAATTAGCTAAATATAAACACTTTCCCTCAAGTGGGAGAACTCTAGGGAGATTTTTCGCTCTTGATATTAATCAATTTTCTAACCCCAAAGGAAGGTTTAGTAGCATTACATCAGAGTACATGTATCTTTCCAATAGTCTAAAAGAGTAATACAAAGATATATATGTCATATAATGAAGGAAAAATGATGCAGAGGACAATATAATAGTACTACAAGTATTTTGGCATATATGTAGAAATCTGTACTTAATACCTTAAAAGCAAATAAAATCAAATTGTAAGAACCTTTTTCAACTAATTGTTAAATTGTAATAAAACAACAAAATGAGTGAAGAGTTGCAGGTTTTGGTGTGAAATCTTCCCACCTGTCAGTCGTGCATGATAGTCGGAGGAGTAAGGTATTGAAGAAGCCGGTGAGTTCTCTCTGCAGTCTCTGGCCGACGTGGTTCTTCAGTTCCTCCGGTTCCCCTGTGTTCTGAGTCGAGGTCTGAGTCTCCACAGCAAGCAGCAAATTCAGGAGGGACACTGACTCCTGGATGATTAATGGAGGAATGAACAGTTTTTCATCCATTTTCAGTAAGACAATACTTGCATGGTTCATTCAGTACCTTATGAACGTGTTGGTGAGATTTGTTTCCTTTTTATGGATTTTTGTACTTAAGGTAAATGGTAAAACAAAAGTTCTGGGATTTATCTTCCCACCTTTCAACTCAAACAATAAAGTGTATTTGTCAGAGCCCCTTCTCTCCCTTAAAAACTCAGATGCAGAATTGCTCACAGAGAGCAGTGCACGCCGAGTAGATAGTTAACGCAAGTGTAGGAAGCGACAGATGTTCGTGAAACAGCTCAGTAATTACAGAAAAGTTGGAGCAGAGCGGAGCTGCTCACCCCTACCAGGCATTCAATCTGAGTCTGCTTTAGCTGCCAGGGGAAGGCTTATTGTTTACACACACATTAATGAGAAAGCCAAGGTGAGACTGATTAAATCCTAAAAGCAGCTCTCCCAACTAAAACAGTGCGGTGATTCTCCTCCTCCGGCAAGAGTATGAATCCAACTCAGTTTTAAATGAGCTAAGGAAATAATCTGTGCTGCAGGTCAGAGGTGGTTTGCTGTGATACTGCTGTTCTGTTTTTATGAGAGCGTAATGCGTTTGGCTCGTGCGACGGCGTGTGATTTATTGAAGCATTGATTACAGGTGTATAAACCCTCTGTGTTGGGGAGGAGAGTCTTTTGAGGGTTTTCTTATTTTAGAAATGTTAGCAAGCAGAACATGCAGAAACATATCATTTGACTAATATTTCCTTTTGTATTTTATTTTTACGACAAACAAGCTCTCTACCCACCCACCGTCAAACCTGTCCAAACAGGTCACACTTGTTAATTATATAAATGTATAAATCTGTGTTTGCATACATGCCTGCATCAATCTCCAAGGTAAAAGCAATATAAATAAATAGGCATATACACAAACAAATTATTACCATTTGTAAAGGAACATGGTGAGAATAAAAGCACCAAACAAATACTTATTTATCATGGAAATAATGAATTAACTGGTTGAGAACAGAAACGGAGAGAAAATAAATAAATATGTCGAAGACATTCAAATAATTACACTATATTTTACTGTGGTCTGCATGAATAAATATCCTTAATTGAAAAAGACTGCTCAGGGATATCAAGTAAACTGTGAATACTGGATCCCAGATGGGGAGAAATTTGTCCTTGGACCCTCTGAGTAAATGTTTAATCTCCTCGAGCTATATAAATTGTATCAGGTAACTCAACCACAAAGAAGCTTTGGGTCGATTTGTTCATTCCCGATGTAATATTACTCTATTGCCTGTGAGCAGTGTGTTAAAATCAATTGTGTTTTCATGTCTTTTTCTTAATGTAGGATATTTTTAATCTGTGACACAAAATATGGCGACTGCTGCCAGAGAAGTTATACAATCCCTGATTATTGAAATGAGCCCTTTTTGAATTAAAAGTGACCTCATCACATCATCTAAACTTAAAAATGAAGATATGTTTGGAAAATTTAGGTCATGGCAGTGACAGAAGTGAACTTGAGCTGTGACAGATATTAAAATGCAAGACGTGGCTTCACAGTGGCACCAGTCGGCATCAGGAGTTTGAAGCCAGTAAATATTTTTTGGGACATTTCCGATAACAGTAGCACAGATTTGGAGGAGCTAAGCCTTTCTCGATTTTAAGTCTAAGTAATAGTTCTATACGTCCTCTAAGGTTGTTAATGTTCCATATAAATGCAATGAAAGCTTCAGCAAAAGATTTGAAGAAAAATTGAAGAAGATAAAGTGGAACACGAAGCAGAACTTGGGGAGCACCTACATTTTCACTCAACACTTTGCATTGCCTTTAGTGTATTCATGATTTCTGTATGTTGTGTATATAATGTGAGTTAGATCTCAGTCCTATGCGTTGTGTTAATAGAAAGAGCCCAGAATTTATGTTGAAATGTTCCATGTCAGTCCTGTTGTTTGTTATTTCTGATGTACTGTAAGTAGGTATGAGAACATGTTTGATTGATTGCTCCTGGGTCGGTCGTTCACCATTTCTTTCCCTTATTTGTTGAGCAACAGACGAACGGCTTTCCCTTCATGCTCACAGACGTATCCACAAGTTTTAAGAAGAGTCGTTGTGTCTTTTCAGTTTATAACAAATTGTGCTCAGTTTGGAGAACAAGCTTACTTTGATAACATGGCTGCTGGCTCTCTGGGAAATCTCCAGCCACATGATCCATAGACTAATGTAATACCAGTGCATCCCAACCTCAAGAATATAATAATTAAACCACTTTGTGTCACACAACTCTCAAATCATGCCTTGAATCCCAAACCTTAAGAAGAAATACTGTTCTGTTATTGTGGTTTTTTTCCTGACAGGCTTGTCTGCAAAGTGTAAATTATCTGTACCTGGCTGAGAAGCAGCTCTAGTATCCAACGCAGGTCCTCGTCCTCTGGGTCAGAAGCAGACTCGGTGTGCATCTGTCTGAAGTAGGCATTCAAAAATGCAACAATGCCCACCAGCAACCTCTCATCCTCAACACAGGCTGGGCGCACCTGGAGAAACCTGCAGGGATGGAGAGACAAAGAAAATGTCAACAGGAGGGAGAGAAAGTGGCTGAAAGGAAGATACTCAATAACAACATATCCTGAAGTACACTGAGAGAGAAAATAAGGTTCTATCCACTATTGTTTTCCCTATTTATCCTCTTTGTTTTGCTCTGTTGTAAAGAATCATTGCACAGAGGAAATATTAGTTTACGGTAATATGCCACAAGAGAGGAAAGACCTAGACTTTGGCAGTGGGTGGTAGTAAACTGATGGAATCCACTGAAATACTTAAATGTACTTTAATGGCTTAAATGCACTTTCATGGATTAAAAGTATTTTTCATTATTACTAAAGCAATATATTCCATCAAAACTTTTTAGGTTTTTAGGTAAAGCTTTAGGATTAGAACTAATTGAGAAAGAATTTAATTGTAAAAACAAAGAGTGCAATAAAGAATAAAGATAAAAGCTAAACATATTATTTATAGTTTGTTGGCTAAAAAGAAAAATCAGGAAATCTGGACAATGCCAAGCAGAAAAACTAGAAACGAAACTTTAATGAACATATTTAAAAACAGAAAAGGGATTTAATACTTTTAATACGCATCAATTTTCTAAAAGACATAAAAGACAAAGCCACACTGTGCTCGCTGAGCCAAGTAAAACGTTGTGTTCACAGCAAGACGTGTTTTGTTCTACAACTGCAGTAATAATGATAATGGCAGCCATAAAAACCCTCCCATTATTTTCTTAATTCATAAACCTTAACAAGGCATATTTACTGACTTTGGTTATCAGCACATGAAACTGCAGTAGTTAAATGCCTGTGCGATGTACCTGGTCATTGCTGAGTGCCAACTGAGCGAGTGAAGAGTGTCTCTGCAGCTGTGGCTGGGGACATGCGGGAGGGCCAGTCTGTCAATCAGCAGGTAGAGGCTGAGCCTGGAGAGGGCAGAGGTCACAGACCTGTGTCCTGCTGCCCTGCCGATGGCCTGGATGCAGTCCGGCAGCGCGGCGGGGAGGTGCACCGCCCGCAGCCACAGAACCTGTTCGTCTGACAGCTTTAAGTCGGGATGAAATCTGGGAAGAACAAATTGCTAATGGTTAACACATAGATATTCAAAATCTGATTAAACGACTACTGATGTGCTGGCGAGCATGTCTCATAAGCAGCAGCATAATAATGAAACCATTAACAAACACATTTGATCACCAATCTGGAGGGATGACACATTTATCAGTCATCCTGCGAGAGACGTTATCTGACAATTAGTTGTGACAGAAACAAGCAGACGCAGCAAGGATCAAACCAGCTCCATTTAATAAGCCGTACTCAAGTTGAAACTATGACTATGAATATTAAAAAAAAAAGTAGTAAGAAACAACAATATCATCAAAGGTTTAAGACTTTAACCGTATAATATGTAACTTTGACCACTAGGGGGTCTCTCAATTAAAACAATAACAAAAGAACTAGTTCTTGTGAAGCAGCGTGTTCACCAACATTGCCATTGAAAATCTACGATCAACACTCAGGCACAAATCAGGTTGACAGATGAGGTAATGTACTAATGTTTTATTCACGTTATTCAGATAATGGCAATGAATAATCGTGATTCATTAAATGTTACCAATACAAGCAGTTGAAGGAAAAAACAGCCAACTGGCTAACTGGCTAGCAGGGTGCTTTGGCTTTGTGTGAAGTTGTTTGGCCTGGAAGTTACAGCAGAGACAGCCAAGGCCACGGGGAAAGCTGATGTGACGCAATTAAAAGGCGACCAAAATGAAATGTCCCATAAAACTGGGTATTTTTCTGGGTTGGAACTAAATAATGTAAGTACATAAGTCAACAAAATATAAAACATAGGTCTATTTGATTTTAGATATTTAAATGAAGAATTGTGAGATATAAAACCTTTCAGTTTAAGACAAAGTAATAAGTCTAAGGAAGGCACATCTCAATTTCAACGACAACCTCATCTTAAACAAATACTCTGCTCCAGATGATAATTTAGTTTCAGACAGATTGATCCATGTATTGCGTATTTTTAAATGTCTTTGCTGTAATCAAGCTTGATGAAACTGTATGAGAGACGTTCCAATCTGTTTGAATTAGGTCACATTAGAAGTAAATGGAGACAGATTAAACATAAGATCCAGTGCCTCTGAAACTAGTTTTTTCCTACAATTCTCCATAAAGAAAACAATGTGCACATGAGATACTGTATGAAGTCTCTTTCTGTTGGTTAAAAAAATCCAGCCAAGGAATTACGATTCTGTCCTGCCAGTTTCACCAAAACTCAATTTTTTGTGCCACAAACAATAAAATATTGCACATTCATCTCAAAACAATGCAAAAAAAACAAACATAAAATTCAATAGATAAATGAATAAACTGTAAATGAAAACAAATTAAGAGACAATTAACAACAATTACATTTCTCGTGACAGCGACACTGACCTTGCTCTCCAGGGATCCATCATAGGGTTTACATAACAACACAACTTAAAGAAAGAAACATTGAGGTTCTTACTCAGGGTCCCTGGTTGAGTTGCCATGCAGCTCCTCAAGGAGGTTGTCTATCCCAGAATGCCATGCAGTGTTCCAGGCCACCTGCAGGGCTTGGCGAGCAGGGGCCAGGGTCAGGAGGCCAGAGGATGAAGGCAGGACGCAGCAGTACGGGCTGACGGCGTGATGACTCGCTGCCTGGAACGGGAGGTTGTACCTGGGAGAAAAGTTAGGAGAAGAGTCAAACGTAGTGAATACTGCTTGTAACGTGTTGTTGATGAGGGGAAAGCAGCCCTGATGTGATTTGAAAAGATGCCCTTCACAACTTCATGGATGATGTTACCTGCGTATTACTGTCAGAGGAAGGGAGAACGGTGCGAGAGTCACATCTGTGCTGGATTTGTCCGACCTTATGTGACAGGAAAGGATCCAGTAAATCAGATTTCTGCATGATCGTACACACTGTTATTAGAAGTATAGCTTAGCACAAAGAGAGGTAAAAAAACAAAAACTCACCATATTTCGATGCCGGCAATCTCATCAAACAACAGCAAACTCATTAAGATAGCGATCTCATTCCCACTGCTTTTGTTCTCCTTCAATATCAGGGATGCTAAAATGGAGACACAACATACACAATATATGAAAGCATAATAGCCACACCCTAAACTTTATCTCTCCAGTTGAACACATATATGAGAGCTTTATATTTGAAATTTCATTAGACAGAGAGAGACCAGAGAGAAACACTTGAAAATCCTCGATGAGACTGCCAACCCACTACTGGCTTTGCTTCCATTATGATATTATCATGAATCTGAAATTAAAGGTGGAGTTGGTGAGTTGTTTTTGAAACCCTTTTTATCTTGTTTGCTGAAATCCTCTTCACGTCCCGATATCCATCAATAAATAAAGTTGTGACATGTTTGGCTGCCGTATCTGTCTGTCACTAACCGTCCCGACCGCCTGTGTGCACCGTGCTGTCACTGCGCATGGCTAGAGTCTTCAGCCAGGGAGACATACACGTCTGAAGTAGAAACAAGTTAGCGAGCAACTTCTAGCAGTTGTCAATCAGTGCAAGTTCATATAAGTTTGGGGGGAGTAGCTTTGACGAGAGGTCCGATGGGAGGGAGTGGGATGTATCTGTCGCTCTTTTTCAAAGTGTAGCCTGCTCTTGCTAGTTTTTTCCAGGATTACCAACCCTTGCTTTAATGTAACAACTGACTGCTTTAAAATGAGCTGTGAAAACATTACAATTTGGAATCTATATATTTGTTGTCAAGTATGCTCCAAAAACTATGCAGGTAGTCCTAATCAAGATGTTGTAAATGAGGGGCTGACAACAAAGTTACAGCAGTGCAAATGAATCTCTAGACGATACACTGGTGCTAAGATGAGCTCCATAGCAACCAGTTGCATCATACTAATATGCCACTTACTACAGTGTGACAACATGGTTAAAAGCTATGCATCAATGGATGCCTTGTCATCTTTTTTTGAGTATGTGCCCTCGAGCTACACAACACAACGTGTATAGCTGTTACTTAATGAGCTGTCTTGCGAATGTACCCCTAAGCAGTGTGAGGAGCAGGAGGTTGCGCTGTGCCAGGCTGTGCCTCAGAGATGGATCAGCATACACCAGCTTCCTCAGGATACATATACAAGGCTCCAGCAGGCAATCCAAGCTCTGGGGAGAACAACAACATACACACTTGATGTTTAATTGCAGGGAAAACACAAACAAACACAAACACAAACACACACACACACACACACACACACACACACACACACACACACACACTCTCTTTCCGTCTCCCCCTGCTCTGTCTCACACATATAAATGCACAGGAGCTCTTTACTGTCACTTCACATAAGCTAAACCCAAATTTAATGACTGCGCAGGTTGCCGGCAGTGGAGGGTTGGAACAAATACGACCTGCAGGCATCGCTCTTTTACACACTTGTTAGCTGAGACGAGTCATTCTCTTTGGACCCTGTTCTTCCACCAACATGGAGCCACACATACATGATTACCCCTGTTAGCAGCGCAACGTGATTCTGATTCCTGGGAATGATCAGCAGACTGGAGTAACCAGAGGGGAAAAATCACTGCTGACCAGGGCCTGTCTGACACTATTAACACAGGCCATTTCATCCTTCCATCATGCACGCCTCAGTGGGTTTCCACCACATCTCCTGGCTGCACATGTGCTCACATGAGCACAGATAAGAGAGGACAAATTGAAGCACTTGTTAGAGCATTTATAAGATACAGGGTTTGTTCTATTTGGCGTCAACTGCGATCACTCAGCACACATCCTATTATCACTTCGCCGAAGCTTGTTTTTACCTTGTTGCCGTTGACACTTCCCATAATGAAAGAAAGGACTTTGTCTGTTATTCCAAGATTCTTCAGCACTGGGTGCATTGTCGTGTCTGCAGGAAAGTATGAGAGCCATTCACAACACTGATGGTAGACATTTGCATAATCTTCAAATATTTGCTTCCCGTGCTTGTCTAAAACATATGGTGGTATGATGGCACAAGCTCTGTGCCACGCTGCTGCAAAATGTTGTTTTCTCACAAGGAGATCTTTCACTTGTGTATCACAAAAATGTTTAATGTTTTTCTTGATCTTATCAAGTAGATAAAATGTATTCTACAATTCAACAATCAGGCATTTTAACCTCTTTTCATACTGTTGACAATTTAGACACTAAACTACATCATGGAATATCAAGCTATTGGGATGAGACATAAATGACGTTTGTATGACCAATATACAGCTGTTGGAAAGTGTAATCCCTGTATTTAATATTAAATTATAATTATTTTCTCTATTCTCTTTTACGATTAACTCACCTTGCAGCACCACAGACAGCTGCCCGGCTGCCGATCTTTTCAGAGAGATGTCGACAGTGTCTGAGGACAGGATACAAAACAGCTTCTCCACCGACTCCACCTGGCCACAGTTCAACACGTTAAGTAAACACGTATTTCTGTTTAAAGAGTGTCCTTCTATCTATGTTTGTAGATTCATACCTTGAGGACAGACTTGCTGTTTGTGTCCAGTGAGATGTCCAAAGGATTTCTGACACAGTAGAGACTGGGCAGCATGGAGATCACCGGTTGATCCTGGTCTTGTCTGACTGTTTTAGCTTCATCAGCGTTGGTTAGGTGAGGAATGACTTGTTGCGCTGCTGCTGTTCTCACACTGTTTGGAGGAGAACATTTCACTGAAAAGCATACTGACTTAAAAACAACATTTACTTGATAAACCAGCTTTTTAATCTATGTTTAAGCTCTGATACATAGTTGAAAATGTTACCAGCCTTTCCTGACTTTTTAAATACAGCATCAAAATGACAGACACATCTATTATTAGACAAATCTGTCTGTTGCCAAAATGTGCGAGAGCTTGTCTGCTGCCCAGTGTCTACTGTTAATTTCCATCTCTATCAATATTCATGGCCTGGGACAGACTGACTGTTCAACACAGTCCTCACTGAGCATTTAGATGACTTGATGTGCACACTACCTGACAAGCAAAAGACAGTGGTAACATGTCCATCACAAGTGTTGTAAGACAAAATGTTCACTCTCCAGAGTTTGTTTGAGTCTCAAAAAAATATCACGCTTACACAAACATTCCTGTTACGCACACACACATCTGGGCAGGCACACAACCCACAAACAAACACAGCGACGCACAAATACAAACACAGACAACAACAAAAAAAGACCTAAACTCACGCAGGCTGTTTCGTGAAAAGGAGACGGAGTGCTGCTTTTAGTTTGGCTGAGCTTGGAAACACGTTGTCTCTTGTCACGTCCGACGTGTCACTTATCAGCAGGACGCAGTTACCCAGTGACTCTTCGGTGCCGGCATAACCCTGCCACACACACACAGACACACACAGTTCTCACACTGTGTTTGCAGACAATGGAGCAAACAATGGGGAATTCCAGCTAAGCAGCGCAACAGTAAATAAAATATGCATCGCTTTGATTACGGGTGGTTTCATTTCGTCTCTTGTTGACATGGCGGGCCCATCTCTGAATGGCCTCCTTGAATTAAATCACACTTGACAGCCTAGTCAAAATCTCATGTATATTCATGAAGAATTTCCAGGCTTTCTGTTGCCTGAAACTGAACAATTAATAAAAGCTTGTTTTTTTCCACTCAAAAAGGAAACAATATAACACAGAATATGTAAATGAGAGAATAACTAAATTTTTCTCACTGGCAGCTCAATATGCAGTCTTTGTGGCCCAAGAGCGCTTAAATTGCACTTTTGATCACAGTTGTTTTGATTGCGGAGAACATACCCCTCCCCGCTCCATTAATATAATGTAATAACTTCCAAATGTGATGCTGCTTTATGAGCTCTGCAGTTGCCGGTACAAATGAAACAGAGCCTCCACGAGAGCACAACACCTGCAATATGGGCATGACCGGGTAAAGTGCCTCGTTGAATCTGTCCCAGGTTGATGCTGTCATCATCAATCGTCCCTTGAGCAGGAATAGCAGGATATCCTTGGCAGCCACGTTCACCTATAGATCACAGGTAAAGTGCGGAATTCACAGCTGCTGAGAAGACATTTGCCAACAGGTACAGTAAATGATAGACTTTCAAACATCTAGATGACGTGACACCGGTGAACCCTGACATTTTAGCACAATCCCAGTACCTTTATTCTGCATTGTACAGCATTTATTCCTTAAAATCCTTAAGTAAACTAGCATACTAAAGAGCTGGCCAGAATGAAGGTTCTAATAAGTACCAATAATAACCTACTTTTTCTGCAGAGTCCTGGAGTCCAAACGCACTTAATTCATAGAGCACTCTGTGGTGGAGCAGGAAGTTGATTGCATCACAGGCTCCTTTTTGCTGTCGTGACACATTCTGGATGCCAACGCAGTCCTATGGGTGTATGTAAATCACACAAACGCACACCATGAAGTGTCGCTATCCTCTCACTTGTGCATGCACAGAGAGCTCCAATTCACTTTAAATGTAACCATGCACTCTAGACAGTGCTTGGTAGAAAGAACAGGAAGACTGATTTCAAATGTCAAGAGGGTTTTTTTCACAGCAGACTGTCAAAGATGCTTGATTCATCCATCTTCATCCTACTTATCTACTTAAACAGACTCATATTATTGCTCTGGTACACGTTAGCCACGAAACCTGTGCAGTTATTTAAACACTTTATTTAAACACTTTAAACACTGTCAATAAAATGGCTTGCTCTGACCTTGACCAGGTTGAGTGCGCATGTGTACGTATCCGTCTTGACGGACGGTAAAGGATGAGACAGCAGCTTGAGGAGAAGTTTCTGGCTCTCTGTCTGGAGAAGCGGGCTAGGCTGATCAAACCTCCACCTAGTGATGGACGACCAAAAGATGCAGTATTGAGACACAGGATAAGAAATGACTGACTTTACAATACAAAAAAAAGAGGATTTTTCCAGTATCTTACAGGTAAGAGCAGATGTGAACACATTCTTTGACGATGGGTAAGTGCTGGTGAAACGGGAGGCCGTCGATGGCCTGGTCTGCCAGCTCCAGTAACTCCAACCAGTTTTTTTCTCCCTTGGTGAAGAAATAAATAAAGGAATTAATATTACCAGTCACATTCCATGAAGGTTTTCCTCAAGAAATGAAGGTTTCTATCTATACCTCAGCTTGTGCTTCTTTGAGAAAGTTGCAAGTGGACTCCATCCAGAGGGCAGCACGGGTCACCCTCGAGTAGAGGTCGTGGTGGTCAGAGTTCACCTGCTCCAAGTAAGCTACTGCTGTCTCTTGCACGCTGGGGAATAAACTCCCCAAAGATGTGTCCAAGCATAGATGGAATACAGCTGTCGCAGTGCTTTCTGGGAGATTGTCACCAGCCTGCGCGAGGAAAGAACTTTAATTTCTAATCTTTATGAAGTCAAACAAGTTACAACAGATTTGGTCAAAGAGGCACATACGCACCTTCTCAGGAGGGAGGATGGTCTGTAGGAGTTTAATGGTAAATATGGCCGTGCCTGTGTAAGCCATTCTGTGGTGAATCTGAGCGCTGTGAGGAATGTCTGCTGGGTGGCTCTGATGGTAGCTCAGGATATCGCCCAATAACTCCATAAAGGCTTGCAGCTTCTCCTTCTGAAATACAAAGAGACAGAAATGTAGACAAAAGAACACACACGCACCACACAAACAAACACACAGACACGTGCACATGTACTCGCATCACGTGCGTGTTCATATTCACAGACACACACTGACGCACAGCTACTGGCTGAGAGCCAAGGAGAAAAATTGTTCGTTCCAGAGGTTAGGAATTGAATGTAATCAGATTTCAGAGTTATTTTGGGACGAGATACAGATCCACCCTATCTCAGTATGAATAAATTGGGACAATCTATTCTCAGCCACTTTATTCTGTGAGCAGAGAACGAACAATGGGAGGTAAGCACCAGCAGGGGGCAGTAGACGTCCTGTGCTTTGCTGTGGATGGCGTGAACAGTTCGGCCCATTCCCAGAGGAAGAACCTAGAGGTCTGGCACAGAAAAGCTGCTCTCCACATAAAGATGACAAAACAGTTCTCAGGCTGCACGTCTCTGGCCATGTATTAAACAGCAGAGGGCCAAGAGGGGCCTGGGCTTGACAAGTGTATAAGTCCCCCTGCAGAGGAACATACTCTTTAAACAGTCAGGGAGGATAACAAATGATTCTGCATGGTAAAGGGAAAAAAAACACACAACAACTTGATACATTTCATTGTGTGGACTTTCTGCACAGAATAAATAGAGACATTTACTAAGCCAACAATTCTGCTCAGATAAACCCAGGGGTACAGCCAAGAGGTGTGCATGTACGTGTGAGGGGCTCTTTGTAACCAGCAGAAAGCCTTTGTAACCTTATATAATTCATTCAGCTCAATCAATTGCCTACAGTTCTCCTTGACAGTTGAGTACCGTATGCCTGTGTGTCTGTGGCAAATTGTCTGACGGCCAACCCAGTTCCCCTTTTCAGTGAAGTGTATCCATTCATCTACATAAGAGGCTGTCATGAGCCGTGTTTTGACTTGCCAGCTCCATCCCCACCAGGCTGCGATCGTCCCAGACCAGCTCACACACGCTGTCCCCGAGCAGGAGGATGGCGTCACAGAGCAGCCCCAGAACACGATGGAACACATGCGAACCCTCTGAGAAAGAAGAGAGAAAGGGAGTGTGAGAGGGGGGGGGGGGTGGGTGGGTTTGACAAGATCAAATAATTGCTGATAGGGTAGCATCAATGAAGGGAAACGGATGAGTGGATATTTGCAATATCTCAAACAAAAAAAGGGGGAGTAACAGACAGTGATCATTGATTTGTATATTTTAGAAAAATCTGCTCCCTTCCCCTGTTATTAAAACAACTACAAAGACTCCTACCTGTCTTAAGAAGCGGTATAGCATGCTCCATGATGGAAACCGTGAACTGGGCCAGAGTGAGCTGCTGTAACTGCAGCTCCAGGACATCTTCCGCCCCCAGGTCAGGAAGCTCCAGATGGGCCGTATCTGCAGGTGACTGGGCCGTCTGCCTGGGGGCCTGGGTTGCAGCTCCACCCCTGTTCGAGCTGCCACTGGGTGAATCACAGACAGGAGAGGAGAAGGAGACAACTGTAAATTCCTGATCTGGGCTTGGACCGCTCAAATACAGGGAATGACGTATGAGCCGTATAGGGATGGATCTTAAAAAAAAAAAAAAAAACGAATATGCCATCACGGGAATCAGAAGTGATTTTTCAACACCGCAGACCAGCCGCTAGAGGGCTCCTGGTGTTATTCATATTCATAAAGACGGAATTAAATCCTCCACAGCCTTCCTCACGTTGTTTTATCTTCATGTGCGGGTTGCTGGTGTCACTCGCAATTTTGTCATTATCAAAGCCACACAAAAAACCCTACTGCGCACAAGTTTTCAAAAAGTATAAGACTCTCTTGTGATATGTAAGGTCTGATGAACAGCATTGAATACAATAGTGAAGCACACCAAATAAACCTTTTCTCTGCAAAAAGAAGGAGATATACAGATCTAAAATAATATCACTTACAACTCAGAAGCCAAACTGAGCCCTCACTCAACATGATTACTAATGACTTACAGAGAGACAGATGCAGTTTATTTTCATCATTTCATTTTTTACACACACACACACACACACCCACACCCACACACACACACACACACACACACACACACACCTGTTGGAAGCTACATCCCCATCTTGGCCATCTCCCCTGGCTCTTTGGCCCGTGCGTCCCACCACAGAGGGTCGGGGAGAGCACTCTCCCCCTGGGGAGGAGGCATTGGAACGCTGGGTCCCCCGCACCTCCTGGGAGTAGGAGAAGGAGGAATTCTGGGACACTGGATCTAACAGCCACACAACGGAGCAAAAGGTACATAATTGAACGATTAATGCAGCGAGGAAAATGAAATGATGATGATGTTAACATATGGATACAATTCAATTCAAATCTATTTTAATTTCTTACATCATCTTTAATAGGAAAATGTAGCTGATAAATAAAATAAAATATTTAGTATTTTGTACATACCTGAAAAATGTAAAACAACTGAACTGGATTGAAAATGATTTCAACAATTGTCTTAAGTGCAACTGGGTGATTGTGGCTTCATAAGTATGTGCAGGAATAAAATAAGCATGCAAAAGTATTTATTACTACTGTAATCCTCTGCTATCAGCATTAAAAAATACCTGTTAAAAGACCTACAAATCTGACATATAACTCCTACTGCATGCTACCTTGCTTTGTAGAGTAGAAGCTTGGATCTTGATGAAAGCGCAGTCTCCTCCTTAGCCCTGCACAAAGCTGCCGCAGGCAGGAGACAGCCTGCAAGTGGAGGTAGCTCGGCTCACCTTTACCAGCACCCCCCCTCAATAGGGAAAGAAGGTTCTGAAAACACAGGATAGTAGAGGTGATATAATACTGTGAGTCAGGAATAAAACCAGTAATATCCACTTAGGATATTGCTGGAATTGGGTAAATATTCTTTCTCATTTAGAAAAAGAAAATCAGAGCCGAAGCTGAGACAATCAATGTAAAAAAAACTGTGTATAAACAGGAGCTTAACTCGAACAGTGATGGAAAAGTCGTAATAAAGTTCACTCAATAAAAAGGGCAGGAGGAATTGAATTATTGAAGCAGCAATTTGTTCCAAGTTCAGATTTCCTGCCCTCTGTTGCTAATGATGTCACGTCTCTAAATACAAGTCTTTTAATTTAGCTTAATGGCTCTAGTAACTCAAAGTAGGGGCAAGTAAAGCCATGAGAGGAAAAGTACTTTCCCCTAATGATTTGTTTTTGACTGCTGGGTGACAGTATGCTAATACTGGCCTGAGATCAATGTAGTATAATGCAATGCTCAATTAACACAATAATAATGTTTACAGCGGTTCATCGGGGCAACATGATATCGCCTGAAGACTCAGATGTTGCTGACACAAAAATTGTAAATACATGTGAAACCACTTTTCATAAAGATGGGGAGAGAGCAGATCTGTTGAATGGGTCTGTGTATTAGATTAGTTCAGTTACACTAACTGCACACAAGCACACTGACCTTCTAATCTACAAGACAGAGCTTTTAAAATTCCTCCAAAGTCAAAATAACAGTTAGAACGCCTCCATTTCCATAGAATCTCTGATTTCTAAGAAGACCTTAAGAGGATAGAAGCTTAAAACCTTCCACCGAGGACTTTCACACCATGCATGAGGTACATCAGGACCAAACTCTTATCCTCACAGCAATCTTGTGCCTGCTCAAGCAAACTAAACCTCCAGAGGCCTCCTCAACCTCCTGCAGGATCAGGGACACTGAATTATAAATTGGTGTTTTGTTCAAGGGCGCTATTTGACAGGTTATTATGTTGACAATGGCCAGAGTGACCATCCCATAAATCCATTATGAGGTGGTCACGCTAGCCCCTCAAAACAATACACTACATCTAATTGATGTGAAGGATTGGGAATAACAGTTGAAACTGTTGAAAATCAGGGGGAAAAATAGACAAACCCTGGAAATATTCAATGACGTCTTTTATTTTGTCTCTGTGGAAACCCACGTTGAACAAGTGTGTAGTTTTGGGGTCCGCAACAAGCTGTATTTTTAAGTAAAGACAGTTCAAATTTTCCATCAAGTGAAAGGGATTTGTTTTGAACACTGTCAACGTAGAAATATACGGCCGGCACTGATGGTTATAATCAGCATCACCTCCCTTGCTCTAAAAACAGTATTATTTCTTTGTGTCATGGATTCCACAAGATATTAGAAGAAATCCTTTGAGACTCTGGTCCATGTTGACATGATTGCATAACGTAGGCTTCACACCATTAATGCATCCATTAAAAGATGTCAAATCATGGCAATAAAGGGATCCACATGATCAGCAACAATACCTAGACATGCTGTGGCATTCAAAGAGTGATTCATTGGTACTAAGGAGCCCAAAGAGTGTCAGGGAAAAAAAATCCCTATACCATTACACCACCAGCAGCCTGGACACAAGGCAGGTTGGTTCCGTGGATTCCTGCTGCTCACTCTTCACCATCTGCAGCCTCAACAGAAATCCAGACTTATCAAACCAGTTTCCAGTCCTCATCTGTCCAGTTTTGTCCACTGCCACCTCAGATTTCTGTTAATGGCTGACAGTAGTGGAACAGCTGAAGAAGACCATCCGCCTCAAGTTTTGACGTGTTCCTTCTGAGATGCCGTTCTGCTGACCAGTATTAAAGAGAGGTTATCTGAGTTACCACAGCATTTCTGTCAGCACCAACCAGCATGGCCATTCTTCACTGATGTCCCTCATCAACAAGGTGTCTCTGCCTTCAGAACTGGATGTTTTTTGATTATCGCCCTATTATAAATAAACACTCAAGACTCTAATGTGGGAAATTTAGGAGGGATCAACAGTTTTAGAAAAACTCAAACCAGCCTGTCAGGTACCATTAATCACGCTCTGCCCATCACCCAACATTAACTGAAGCTCCTGACCTGTGTCTGCTTGATCTTGTTCACTGCTGCTATTTGATAATTACATGAATATGCAGGTGTAGAGTCGTCTCTAGTAAGTGCAGTGTTCCTGAACATGATAAAAATGGCTGTCATTTTGACATGACCTGTTATAGCGTGACATCAAACCTGTGAAAGCTGATAAAAGGAACTGCAACCATTATAGCACAATGTTAATGGTCCTACTCCATTTAAATTTTGCTTTTCTTGCCTGCTGACAACGCAAAGCCCTTTACAATGTGGGTATTATTCACCCATTCATTCATACACATTCATACATTAATGACACAGTATCAGGAGCAGTAAAGAGTTCATTGTCTTGCTCAGGGACATTTGGACAGACTCTGGAGGTGCCAGGGATTTAACCAGGAACCTTCTGATCACTAAACGACCGCTCAACCTGAACATACCTAAAAACCTAAAACTCTGTCTGCTACAGTTTTAGGCTTGTTCTTTACATACCATAAATATATCAGTATAGATACATCTCTTTGTTTTTCACACAGAACATGGCAGTGTGACGGTACCTTTACAATACTTGGCCTCTGCAGGAAGATCTCTGGAGGAAAGTCCTGCATAATGACATCGCACAGAAGATCGCATGTGGTTCGCACCAAGTTTGGGTTGTTGCTCCTTAGGGAACTGTTTAAATATAATTAAATCAGGTAATATTCCATTAATCATCGTTAGGCATATATTATAATTTTTTGGATATTGACATGTATTGTCTCTCACCTCTCATTGGATGAAAGTATGTGTCTGTCTGTGTTTGTCAAAGTCAGCCATGGAAACACAGAAAACTTCAGACATCTCACAGACTCGTGCACTGAAAACCAAAATTAAGATTTTAGGGGTGAAATATGATACTTTGCCTTTGGGGAAAAAATAAGAAGTAAACTTGAAGATTAAACCAAGCACATTAAAAATCTTGAGATGTTTTCAAAAATACTGGCACCTGGGATCTTGTGAGGTGGAACTTCTGTACGAGCTGGCATACTCTTGTGGAAATAGCCCATTTTAGGAAAATCTTCAGGTGGAACAACAGTCGGAGCTAAAGAGGAGACATCCGATTTGATTAAAAAGACTTTCATAACTTGCAAACATTTGATGAATAAGTAAAAGTACACTCTACATCCCACCTTCCTCCAACATAGGATTATGAACATTTATTAATATGCAGAAGTCAGACTCGAACCACAAACAAATATTTGGCTCAACTTGTAACACCTGTCAGAGCTGCATCACGTGGTCCATGCGAGTAGACCATTGTTCTGCTGTGGAGAAGCTCAGGCAGCTGGAACAGCTGGTCCAGGGTTCCACTGATGACAGCTCGCAGTCTGGGCTCCACGTTAGGAGACAGCTGAGTGAGGAAGTCCACCGCCCCGACGTCTCTGAGCATCTGGGCTGCACTCGGATGCTGGGGAGCCAAATGAAAAAGTAAATAGTCATGAAATGGAAAATATATTGTTCACAGTAATGTAAAGTGAAGCACTATCGCAGCCATTAGGACGTGTGTTTGCACCGAAATGACACTGGGCAGACCTTGTTGCGTTTATGGCCCTGATCATTTGTCTGACACAGACCACCCATACCTGATGGACCTTGTCCATCCCTACACCCCTTCCCGTGCCCTGCGCTCTTCGTCTTCTCTCTGCCTCGAATGTAAACTCAGCACTTTGGGTTCCCACAGCCTACAACTGGAGCACTCTGCCACCCCACATGCACTGGACTCTACTGGACTGTTCAAATCACAACTCAACATACATCTGCTTAGATCAGCCTACCATAGATAAAACATATCTATTCTTCACTAATCCGATTTTAACCTTATGCTTTACTTTTAGTCCCTCTTGTGTTCATGTATTCATGTACTGTAAATATTCGTTTTAATTAATCTTGTGTTACATACAGTATGTTTTATTGACATTTTTATGTCTCCTATAAATCTGTTTTTAATGTTTGGTTTTCCTGAGATTGTGCAGGTGTTTATTCACGATATATTGTAAGGTGTCCTTGGGTGTCTGGAAAGGCAAAGTAAAATAAAATGCCTATTATTATTATTATTATTATTATTATTATTATTATATTTTCCTGGGCTACACATTTATAGCATCAGCTGTTGAATATGCTGTCCTGTCAGAATTATATCGAAATAAGATAAGACAAATAAGAAATAGTAATGCCACATTAATTATTATAGTTATGGATATTATATAAACTAATATTCATATATTTTGGCCATATCACATAGTTGTCCACCTTTGACAGGGTGGTGAGCAGCTCCAGGACCTGCTCTTGCATCGGCACCTCGGGGAAATTAAACCACTCCAGCAGATACACGAACAGCATCTTCTCCTGGACGATGTCGCAGACGGAGATCAGGGAGTGGTCCAGCTTGGAGATGATGCTCTTCAGCGCCCGAACGCGTATCTCCACCAGCGAGTGAGCTGCGGTTTGTAGAAAAACACACCGTTAGGATGGTAGGACACACACACTGAGGCAGCTTCAGCAAACTTTTGTTGTTAATTAGCCGGTTAGCATTTTGGTGAAAGTGCAAGGAAGTTAGCTAACGTTAGCGTTGTTTTGCTCTACACACAAAGCAAAAACAGCTAGCTAACAGCTCACATTAAAACGATATGAGGGGAAGTGCTGCTGTGAGCTAACATGCAACACCTTTTGTTGATAAGTTCAGGTGAAGTTAGCACCCTGGTGCACAGCTAATGAACTTAGCAGCAAAGTTAGCCTACCTATTTTCTTAATGAGGGGAGATAGCTCCATGTCCAGTGTGTGTTTAGTTTCCCCTGTGGTTAAAACAAAGCTTCAGCTACTCTCGAGGTTTGTCAGGTGTCATGTCAACACCGTCTGTGCCCGGGTTTGTTTTCAACGACCGCGCCAACGTCACTGCACTTCCTGTTCGCGAGCGGGCTGCGTTCAAGAGCCGCGTCTGTGCTGCAGAGACAGTGACTCTCAAACTGGATTGTATTTATAAAGTGAGACATTCGTGGATATCTACAATTATTAGATTTATAAACAGGGCAGCACCTTTAATAAATATCTGCACTGATTATATTTGTGGACAAGTTTTCATGTACTTCTGTAATTGTTATATTTCTAAACAGTTCAGAACTTTGTATATGCATTTGTAATTATTATTGGATTTCAAAACGGAGCTGAACTTTTTAATTTATACCTTCACTGATTATATTTTCAAACAGTGCAGACATTTTCATAGATAAATTTATATATAAACAGTGCAGAACTTCTCACAAAGATTTCACTGGTTATATTTATAAACAGTGCAACATCTTTCATGTATTTCTGCAATGATTATATTTATAAACAGTGCAGTAATACAGTGTAGAAATACTCTACATTTCCCAAACACAAAGCTAAGTAGCAGTTACCGAAACCACCCAGAAGGCATATGATGACATAAGATCTTTAATTCCTTTGAGACTCTGGTCCATGTTGACATGATTGCATTACGTAGGCTTCGTACCATT
The DNA here is from genome assembly GCF_009819705.1 of Hippoglossus hippoglossus. Lineage (NCBI taxonomy): Eukaryota > Metazoa > Chordata > Actinopteri > Pleuronectiformes > Pleuronectidae > Hippoglossus > Hippoglossus hippoglossus. The sequence continues at coordinate 10,849,879 of NC_047170.1, read as the reverse complement.
AATGCATCCATTAAAAGATGGAAAATCATGGCGATAAAGGGATCCACATGATCAGTGTATTTACTTTATTTTCATTTGTTAACATTTTATTTTCTAATTCATTTGTTTCTTAATGTGACTTTTGCCCTTTTTTTTGCCATTGTCTTGTGACTATGGTGGTTTTTATGTTGCCTCACTTTTTCTATAAAATCTTTTAAATTGACCTATGTACATTTTGAAACTTTTGATAATAAAAGTGATTGATAACCCGAACCCTAAATCACAATTGATCCAATTATACCCTCAGAAAATCCTATCCCACGATATCCTTTCCTTTCAGCACGACTTATGAAAGTGTGCCACATGAGAGCGGAACACAACTCTCATCTGATCTTCTGAAACACTGTGTAAACACGCTAAAGCGATTTCTCTGGCCGGGATCATCCGTGTTTCAAAGCGTGTTTCAAAATCAATGGCGGCTTTTGCAATGCTGACACGTTGAGTGAAGTTTTGACTGCGAGCCACATTATCCTGTCATTAAAGTAATCTTATCAAACATTGATATTCTCAAAAAAATCGGATTTGATGTGCATCGCCCCTTAACAAATGCAGGCATAATTTATTTTTATACTCTGTGTGTAAATTAATCTAACTCCACGCGATCTCACACTCGAGATGTGATGTGGATATGATCAGCCGACAGGGTGATAATTAACTAACTTAGCGAATGATAATTTGATACGACAATTATATGATCACACGGCTTTTGAGAATTCTGGGGGGATTTCAGCCCATAATTAATTTGGCCGTGGACGGTATGTTCTTTGTCACCTCGGTTCTTTAAGAGTTAAAAGGGAAACAAAAATTCATGCCTGACTGTTTTAGGGACATTTTGTACCAACATATTCCATCGGTTTCTCTTTAAGTGGCTTCAAATGTAGACACAGCTTTTTTCTCACAGTCTTTGACGACATCACTTATACATCACTTTGTTGTAGAGCTTCATATATCTCATTTAATGCATAGCAAGCCACATATCCCCATGTTTTTCTATAGCTTTACCATTACACTAAATTGAAAATCGTTACACACACACACACACACCTTCAGCTTTGTGTGATGTGCAGTGTTTGGAAACCTTTGCATCTCGACCAGAATTTTAAATACGGTTTTGTGGGTTGGAACAAAGGTTTTCTGCACAACACAAGTCATATTGATGGACCTGCCAAAGGCGCCATTGACCTGTGGAGGTTAAAAAATGTTTCCCTCTTCCCCCGGCCTCTCATAGAGTATATAGGACTGAGTTTATATGAATGTTTTTTGACATTCTACAGATGTACAAGAGCACAGAGTGAGAGCTCCGACATCCAAACAACTGAGGAGGCCTTTTTCTACCTGAAGCAAAAACACAAACAGAAACACTAATTCAGACTAGGAGTTCTCTATACCTGTTGAGTCTTATAATCATTTATTGGACAGCCACTGCAGGGATTCATTTGTTAGAGTCAGATGCCGACAAGAAGCTAAATGTCACTTTAAATTAATGAAAATGCAGGGTAAGGTTTATGTCATTTAGCTCTGTACATTTCTAAATCAGGGAAATGCTTTTCCCATAACTGTCAGATGTGTTTGTTGCTGAGGCTGAGGAGGTAGAGCGGGTCATCCACTTTTTAGAAGGTCTGTGGTTCGATCTAGTTTCCCTCATTCAGTGACACTGAATCCCAAATTGGCATAAGTGTTTGAGTGATGTGAAATAGACTTTTTGAACGTGTGGGAATGGTTGAATGACACTTTGAGTGGTCATCAAGAATAGAAAAGTGCTATATAAATATATACAATTTACCACTCCCTTCATTCATTACATTGTAACTCTGAGCTACTTTATGTAAATGCACATTGAGCTCAAAGGGGTTTTGTACTTTCATCTGTTAATAAATACTGCTTCAGGATCTTCAACAATGTAAATCACATGAGTCAATCAGTTATTTAACAGTCTGAATTACTCATATGTCAGAAACCACCTAAGGCCGTTCATGAATGTATTTCTGATCCCTGAGTGGAAATCATTCCAATTTAAATAATGTAAATCCAGATTCACCCTCGAAGCTTCTCAGTCTCTGGACTCACAGCTACATTTTGAGTCTTTGTCACGAAACGTGGACAGAGGTCATGGAGCACTAAACTACTTATGCACATTTCATTTTTGGAGACATTTGAAGGGAGCCAGAGGTTTTTACGCATTAGTTGAAAACTTGGAGCAAAATCACAAAGACTGTTGCAAAATAACTTAGGTGGGGAGGGCCATCACACCTTATATTTCACATTTCAAAGAATATCAACATTTTCCTTGTACCCATAGTGATTATTTCAAAACATGTACTGAGTTGGTGGAACTTCCCCTTCCCCTTTTCTAACCGCTTCCTCTTATATTTCTCAAGCTCTTTCATGGGATTTTAAAAGTGAATGTAAATAGAATTAATCCATGTCTCACCAAATGTTTAACAAGAGCTGCTGCAAAAACACCGGTTGTTGCCCTTATGACTATTGATGCATGAAGCAAGGTCAAATCAGCGAATTAATCTTGTCACTAGTGTTATTGCCCAAAATTCAAGTCCGCATATGGCAACAAACTGCAAGGAGGTACGAGGAGAATTAATAACGTGAAATCAAGGGTGACGTTATGACAAACTCCAAGAACTGGAGCAAGCACAGACAAGTTATTCTTTATTTTAACCAGACAGCAGTTTGGACTGAGTTCAAGTCTGTATCGCTGAGTCATTACATTGTATGTGTACACAGCTGGTGTAACGAATGCATCTTTAAAGACCTCTTAGCTAAGCAGGAGGGGAGGAAATGACACCAAGGGCTGATTTAGCCATTGGTCACTTCATTTTCAAACAACGCAAAAAAGGAAATCTGCTGAAACTGAGAGGAAGAAAAGAAGGAGGCACAGGTGCGGACGCCGTCCCTGCCGCAAACGCTCAGACCGCATTTTTGATGCGAACCCTTAATTGTTATTCCACAGTCACTGCCGAAACAAAAGCCCAAGTGGTCCCAGTGGCCCCGTCACTGTTTGACACGCCTGCTGTACCCGTCTTCCGCTCTGCTGAAAGTGTTGAGGATATGAGGGTGGGCACCGAGGGGCCCCCCCCAGACAAAACGTCGGCAACAGATTGGAGTCAGAAGACTGAGTTGAGCTGAGGCGAGCGCGGACATATTGTGCAAATAATTTATGGCTGATGCAGCATTCATTTGAAATTAAGATGAAACGCGGTGAGCCTCCCCTCATGTAGAGGTATCTCATTAAACAGGGGGGCCCGCTCCGTGGCTGCAAACTCCCCCTTTACTTGAGATTCAGTATTTTGAGTTGTGTGTTTACATAAACTCAAATTCTATCACAGTGATGATTTTTTGAGAGACAGAGATGCTCCAGAGGCGTTTAGAGGTTGTGATCTGTGGTCACGCAGATCCTCAATTCCTGTCAGACTTATTAGAGGAAGATTTCCTTTATGTCCTCCTATTAAAAACGATTTGATCTGTTTACCCTGTCATAATAAAAGAGACTGGGTTGTGCCCTCAGCTGAATGTTTACTTGTTCTTACTGTGCGGCAACAAATGTCAGACCAAACTTTGTTTGTCGGGTCTAATTTAGATGGTAGAGAAATTTCATCCACTGCTCTCCGATGTCCTCGCCGCTGTATCTAAGTGCTGCCACCCAACCCCCTCCTGCTTCTTTTTTTTTTCCTCCACCATGCAGCCCTTCCCTCCTGTGCCAACGCATCAAGTGAAAGCAGCCTGATCAACCCTAATAGGGCTCGGTAATTAGAGTCTTTGCATAGAGCCTGTCTGCACGCAGCTGCCCTAAGCAGGTTGGGAGAGGACTGCCATACACTTGACAGTGTGGAAAAAACAATGTAATGTTCGGTGTACGGGCCAAATTAGCCCGGCAGTGGTAAACACATTCTACTTTAAAACAATACTGACACTAATTAGGCGACCAATGTATCATTTCAGAGTTCAAGTTTTAGTTGCTGCATCAAATACTTGAAAATACTTGGAGAGCTAACTTGATGTTTCTGGAATACAAATGAGAAAGAGCTTATTCCTGATTTGTTTTAATTTCTGCTTTACATGCTGCATACAAAGCTTGTCATCTAAATCAACCACTATACAGCAGGTTGAATGCAACAAGCAGATTATTTGATCTATATTAGAAGTTTCAAGCTATTTGGTTACGTTGCACTATGAGAAACGATTGAGTCACAACAGATTGGGTCAAAGACTGGACGGCATATTTGTGGTTTAGGAGAATTAAGAAAAGAATCGCTCTTTATCAGAAATGCCACCTGTGTCACACTTAATCTTCCCATACAGCCTCCTTATGAAAAGGCCAGATTATTTGGATTGTGCATTTTTAAATGCTCTCTGAGGGAGTGCAGCAGTATGTATATGCATAATAATATAGTCATTTGTAGAAATAGTCAATATTTGAGTCAATAGTCAATGTTTCAAAGAAAGCTAGATTTTGTATCTGCTTTTGTGAGTGAGCTGAATAGACTTTGTCCTATTCTAAGTTGTGCAGTTGATAATATCCAGTCAATTTTCTTTTCCAGTATTGTGCTGCTACATATTAATTTCCACTTCTAACACAACACTTCTTTGAATGTTGATGGGATATTGTTCAAAGTGGTGGCATCATGTGTAATGTAGCACGCTCTATACGTACAGTATAGTTAAGAGCATATAGGTTGCCAAAGATACATCTTTACAATTGTTTTTATCAAAACAAAATAAAGCATGTATATGGCTGTATTTAGGACATGTCTGTATGTACACAGAGACATGTATATGTATGCAGCTGGCAGTAGATTAGAAAGATCAATACAGTCTTTGTGTTGGCCATTGTCATATGTCTTGTTTATGTCATTAGTTTTCACAGAGGATGTTTGGTTTTTGCAACACATTGCTCAATGTGTGGGACCGAGAGCTGCCCAGTATGACCACATCTTTCTACTTTGAGTAACTGAGTGAGCAGCCCCGTTACTGAGTGAGCAGCCCCGTTATATATATATATATATATATATATATATATATATATATATATACACAGTATATGAATGGTGGCTATTTATGGAGGTGTTAGTGGTGCTGTCCTTTTTGCTGAGCTTTATGTGAATACAAATTATTTCTCTAACCCAGAGAGAAGAAATGTTTTTTCTAACTAGGGCTAACAATATCAGCAATATATTAATTATCGCAATATAATTTGCATCAATAGCAATACAACAAAAGTCTAATATATATATATTGATTTATTGCTTATGTATTGTGCCAGCACAGCGGTATCACATATAATTTATCTACCTCAGATTCAGGAGCAAAAATCTTTCTTTAAATTTAAAACAAATAACAATGTGACATTTATCATGATAATTGTCAATATCGACCAATATGAAAATATTACTAATTATTAATAGTACTCATATTGTCTTATTTGCAGAACAGACTATTTGCAATATTATTATTTTATTTGTGAAACAATTTACAGATTAGGTGAAGTGTATTGAATTATTATTATTTATTTGTGTTGTTGTTATTATTATTATTGTTACTGTTATTATACTGTTACTCGTTATTGTTATCGTTCTTCTTCCTCTCCCTCTTCTTCCTCTTATCATTATGATTTGTATTGTTATGATAGACATGCTTTCTCCTGTGTGTGGATGTGAAAGTTGCTGTGGCTGCTCTGAGGCTGATTCGCTGCCTCCGAATCTGCTCCCACAATTCAACAGGCAACAAAGGAAGAAAGGAAGAGGCCACAGAGCTACCAGGTGTTAGCCGAGCCCAGGCTCCGAGATGACACCTTATCGTGTCGTTGTGCTCGACACGTTCAGGAAAACCTCTGGATCGGGACAGACGAGCCGCTGGATGCTTCCCTTCGAGCGCAGGAGCTGAGTAGAGCAAAGGTAACGCCAATGTTTTCGGTAGCACAACGCTAACAAAGCTAGCCTGAGGTGGTAAGCTAACATTAGCCAACAATCGTCAAGTAGCGACGCTTTTAGTGAACGTGCTGCCCAGGACAGATGCCAACACCCCGGGGTTATTTCCCTCAAACTCTACAATACAACGACTACACAATGTGCACTGTGTGTAGGGTTTTAAATGCACCATGTAAGGGGATATGCTAACAATCTAAATGGCTGTTAGCCGCTTCGTGTTAGCATACAAGCAAGCCCACCACTGTTAAATGGGATGGCTGAAGTGGATACGCGTGTTTCGTGGCTCGTTGTCGTAACAGCTCGTTTTTATTAAATTAGAAAGTGATCGGAACTTGTAGTTGTATTGTGTTGTTTTTTTAAAGGCGCATGCTAGCAGACAGTAGCCAAGCTAGAGGCATGCTGTTGTGTCAGTGGGCCTCGTCAGGTCAGGACAACCCTGGCTAACGTTGGTGTAATTGTGTCAACCCCGGTTGTTTTGAAGTGGTGATACAGATGCTTACAACGCGTTTTCCTCTCGTGTAAGAAATCCCACGTTAATCAGACTCGTGGACGTTTTCAAACGAGCTGTCCTTTCCCCCCCCACAGCATCACATGAAAGGTGGTGGAAGTGGAACTTGACCCATCCAACTGAGTCACCATTTTCCTGCACATAATGGTGAGTAATCACATTGCAGCTGTCTTGATTATCAAGCAGCTTTATCCAAGTGTCTCCACAGACTGTTTCGGTCTTGTTTGCCCGGAGCTGAGTCTATTTGACAGATGTAAATGCAGTGACAGACATTTATTTAAATCAAACCACGACTTAAAGTCAGTGTGGTCAGAGAGTCTTTGGACAGCAGCCTAGGAAATGGCTTATTTACTGAAATAATCACAGTGATGCACATGTGCTTGCTTTCAGCCGATCGGCAAGTGGTTGTATTTCCATTGACAGAGCTGTGTAGGAGCTGCAGCCTTTTATATTCAAGAGGAGTTGTAAACAATGAGGCATGGAAGTGATCCTGAACACCCATCTGTAACGATCAAGGAGCTCTAAGGGCTGAGTAGTGACAGTAGCACAGAGCATCACCAGGGAATAGCCAAGCAGATGTTGATGTCTAAGCCACAACAAGTCTATGGTTACTAAGGATGTGCAACCAGATAATAAACAAAGATTTTTACTCATGATTATGTAAGTTGGTCCCTTTATTACGTCCACCTAGGTGCCATGATCGCATGGATTACATTGATGTAAAGACGGTCAGATTAAAACTTGAATGTATTCATTGAAAATCTTTTCCTTTTAATCAGTTGCACTGCATAGAGTTAAGAGCTGAAATGATAAGTTGATCACCAGACAGAATATCCAGCTATTTTAATAAACTATTAATTGTGTTAGTGATTTTTCAGGCTAAAATGTTCATATCTACTCTTCTCAGGTGTGAGGACTTGATTTTTTAAAACGTAGGTATATTGATAAGGTGATGGTCAATGGAGTGTCGGAAGGCTTTGGCACTGTTGGTCAGAGAAAACGACATTTTATAACAATATGTTGAGCTTTAGGGGAATTATTCTAGTAATAATAAGTTTGTTTTCATTTTCTGCTTGTCGCACATTTTACAGACCAACTGAGTAATTGTCTAATTACGAAACAATTTTCATTATTATTGAAAAATGAAAGTAATCAGCAGTTGCCACCCTGTCTGAGATAATACAACAAAACTAGTTGCTGTTGAAATACCCAGAGACTGCTTTAATTGTGTTTAACATGCTGTGTTAAATCTTTTCAGTGTCCTCTGATTTTGCATAGTGTTAATGGTCATGAGTCACAATGTGTACAATCCAGCCTTTTTCCCTGAAGTGAGTGTTTTATGACTGAACTTAAAATCTAATCTTGTGTGTTGTTGTTCTTTATTCTGCAGGGTTCCATGGTTCCATTGTATGCATGACTTGTTTTGTGTGGCCTGATGGGAGGACACTGTGGATAGTACTTTCATCGGGATACCAGCAGAGCCATCCCATGCCGCCACGTTGGAGGGCCTGTCAGAATGAAGAAGATAAGCCTTAAGACCATCCGCAAGTCCCTCAGCATTAAGGGCAAAGAGGAGGGTGACTTTGTCATGCTCCAGCAGCCCTCGGTGACTCCAGAGTTTTCGAAGGAAGAGTCACTTTTTGGGGGCTGCTACACCAAAGACCCCGCTGGCTGCGACCTTGGTTTAGAGGAGGACAAGGGGGGTCAGAATAAGGGTCGCTCAAAGAGTGAGAGCCTGATGGGATCACTGAAGAGGAGGCTGTCTGCCAAGCAGAAGGCGAAAGTGAAAGGTGGCTCCTCTGCTATAGGCTCAGTGGATGATGATGACACATTCTCATCCTCCTCTGTGCCGATCAGCTTCACCGAGGGGAAAGCCCAGAGACCCCTTAGATCTGCATCCTTACGAAGTCACCATTATAGCCCCTCACCGTGGCCTCTGCGATCAGTCAACTCTGATGATTCCTGTATTAAGATGGAGGTAAAAGTTAAAGCCATGGTTCACTCACCCAGCCCCAGTCCCAGCTTAAATGGTGTCCGGAAAGAATTTCATGATTTCCAGATGGAAGGGCTCTTTCAGGATCAAGCAGAATCCTTAAAACATCTCCAGCAGCCTCAAAACGGTGAGCTGCATCTAAATATTGATGAAAATGATGTGCCTGTGGTGCTGGGGTTGACTCCCCAGGACTACATCCAGTACACAATGCCTTTAGATGAGGGAATGTACCCGGAAGGGTCCCACTCTTTCTGCCTGGACAGCTCCTCTCCTATGGAGGTGGTGGCTGAAGCAGACAATGGGTCCCTCCACACAGACCAGGGACAAGAGGAACATGAACTGGTGTGTGAAATGCCTCCGGATCTCTTCATGGAAACCTCAGTTAATAGTCTTCTCATCGGTTCCGCTGGTGTAATGCTCCAAAGCTCCAGAGTAGAGGTCCCGCCTCCCCTCTCTCCACTCCTGCCACCCATGATAAGTAATGGACATATCCCTAGGACTTTTTCTGGGTTCAGTTCTTCAGACCGCCAGGTAGCTGAGAGAGTAAGACATCACCTCAACTTTGACCCACATTCAGCTCCTGGGGTCAGTCGGGTATATGAATCAGTCCAGAGTAGCGGGCCAATGGTCGTTACCAGCCTGACGGAGGAGCTGAAGAAGCTGGCAAGGCAGGGCTGGTACTGGGGCCCCATCACACGCTGGGAGGCAGAGGAAAAGCTAGTCAACTTGGCTGATGGCTCATTCCTAGTTCGAGACAGCTCAGATGACAGGTACCTGCTCAGCCTAAGTTTCAGGTCCCAGGGCAAAACCCTCCACACCCGCATCGAACACTCCAATGGGCGCTTCAGCTTCTACGAGCAGCCCGACGTTGAGGGACACACGTCCATTGTCGACTTAATCGAACACTCTATCAGAGACTCAGAGACTGGAGCCTTTTGCTATTCCAGGTCTCGCTTACCAGGGTCTGCAACCTACCCAGTCAGACTAACCAACCCAGTATCTCGGTTTATGCAAGTGCGCTCCCTGCAGTACCTTTGTCGCTTTGTCATTAGACAATACACAAGAATAGACCTAATCCAGAAACTGCCCTTACCTAACAAGATGAAAGATTATCTGCAGGAGAAGCACTACTGAGGACACACACACAGGACAGTGGTAGCAATTTGCACTTTTGTGTTCAGTTAAGAGATTTAAACAAGGTTTACAGACAACCACAGTTTTGAGAAGATTGGTTCCGATGGCTCTTGATTTGTGTCCAGGTGACTGTTTAGTCCTCCATTCCACTGTTCTGGGGTTTCTTCTCTGGTTGTAGGAGGCTACTTCCAGAAACATAGGCCAGCACATAATCTATCGCAAACATTTACTAGAGGTTTACAGCCAAGTTACCATAGTTGCATACATTAAATGTAGACATTAGGCATGCATTGTGATGTACCGTTAAGTGTAACATCCAGTTGGGAAAGTAGAGTGGATTTTCAGAAGTTTGCCATCTGCATATATGTTTGGCCAGTGAGGAGAAATAAGATTCCACCATCAATTTGAAAAAATCATCGAATTTCGTCCACTACATGATACATTTCAGAGATGGTTTCAAGGATGGAATAGTGTTGCTACAGTGAAAAGTTTTAATCAAATGTTTGGCTCTCTGCAGACTGACTGAGTTTGTTCGTCTTTTGCATCTTATTGTTTCTTGGCTTATACAACATTACCATGTTTATCAGCATGACCTGAACATCACCCTGCATTCACAATATGCAGTTAAAAGTTCAAATTGCAACAAATGATAATGGCCAACTTAAAAAAACAAACTTTATTTTGCCCCAAATTTCATTCATCCCATTGTCAGACTTTAATGAATTTAAGCCAACCACTTTTCCAGTGGATGCATTTTCTTTGTGAAGTATTAAAAGACTCTGTCATGGCAAGTTACACCAGACATATTACAAATACATCAATTTGGAAAGTGTAAAATCCCTGTCAGTCACATTGGTTCACTGGGTCCACAACATTAACATTTTGATGCAAAACATGTCCAAGTTATGTCAGTTTGTCAGAGTAGCTTTGAATTGTATGGCTGCATGTAGCCATTATATAATGTGCAAGCCTAAAGGTACTAATGATGCTGGATTTTCATGTTGTGCTGTTTGTAGAAACGGCATCGATTTGATGTGTAGAAGTTTTCAAAGTATGTTAATGTTAAAAAGTTCAATCTTTCTGCATTAGGAATGTTACAAAAACCGCACAGCAGCTCAGGCTCAACAACGTTGTCACTGTGTGTAATGCTCGTATCTGCATGTAGTAAAGGCTTTAAGACTCTCAATCAAGGGCACAGTAGAGTTACTCTCAATGAGTAGAGATGTCACAGTACGAGGGTGGAACATATCGGCCGTGTTGTTTTAGTGCTACACCTCGTAACAGGCTGTTCAATGCACAATTGCATTAACCTAAGACGGTTTATATGTAAAGAAAATTGCCCCCTCGATTACGCCACAACTGAAAACAGATTTGCAGTCAGTGGAGCTGAATCTGCTTGTTGGGATGACTGTGTCTTGGTCTCTTAATGGCAGCAATGAGCTGAACCCAGATCACAGAAATTTCAAAAAAACGGTGCAAAACGAATTTGGGAAAGTAAGGGTTCGGTCCTCCTCACAGACTGGGAGTAACGGTAGTTCCATCACGGCTGCATGGCGTCATTAGTGTCATATGGGTTTCAAGGACATTGGGATAAAAAGCAGTTTTTGCCATTGCTTGTTCACGTCGTCCACTGTCGCCACCGAGCTGCATTACCCCACAGATTGTCTCGCTTCTAGGCTGTTACTGTGCCAGAGTAAAGGGAAGAGCACACAGGTTGCTACGCAAGTGCTTTATATGGATACTTTGACAGGGAATTGTTTTTTCACAATATGAATGAGCATCTTTTTTGACATCAGTGTCCTTAAAAGTATTTGGAAAATGGTCTCTCGGACAACATAGGTAGGTTGTTAGCGCATAGTTCTAGTTTTAGTTAGTCCGAGGAAGTCACCATGATTCTAGCACAGCAGAAATTAAAATAGGAACTTTGAAGGGTGTTGCATGTTTAAAGACTTAGCATTTTAACGCTTTGAGTTGTATAGGAATGAAGGATCTAGGATGTGTTTGGCTGTGTTACAGGATGTTTTTTGTTTTTTTTTCTCTGTCACAAACATTGGCTGGACATTCTGTGTACAAGAAATGCAGTTTTCTTTTCAGTGAGTTATTTTTTTTGACATTTGCCATCTGGGGGATGGGGGCTGTACAAAAGGAATGTACGCTTTGTTTGAGGTATCCATTTTATATGCCTGCAAACCAGTTTCAGAAAGCATGAGAATCATGAAAAAAAAACTACATTGACACATTTTTTGCACTTGAAAATCCCCCACGACACACTTGGATCCTCTCCTGCCAAGAGTTGTCCTTCAGATGGCATCTTGAGAAAAAAGAAAGAGAAGAAACAAAGTCACACATTTGTCCTTATGTGTTCATATAAATGTTTAGATGAAGTCAAGATTGTTTTGTTTCTGTCATATCTGTGGGATATAAAGGGTAAAGGCACCAGCATCATATCTAAGCCTCTGCTAATTCTCATGGGCTGTCAGCGAATGGGATCACGGCAAGAATGTGGATGTAAACTTCATTTGACAACTTCTTTTGGATGCGTGTGTATGTGTTTGATTTGAAATGTGAAAGTAAAACGTTTTAGTCTTTTTTTTTTTTTTAATACAATGTTGTTTTAATTGTATTTCCGTTTTAATTTGCAATTGGTCATCGGAGTTTGACGAGCAGGAACCAGTTTCTTATGGCGTTGCTGCTGTGATTTTTTTTTTTTAATACTAGTAGTTTATTATTAAGCATTATTGCCTTCGATGTTTGATTCCAGAGGTCGATGCTTGTTGATAACAGCTGTCTAGCACTTAACAAGCTCCACGATTTTTGTTGTGCATGAAGGTAATTGTTTACAACGTTGTTTGGAAATGCCCCCTTTTCTTTTTTCTGTTTCTTTTGTTTTGTATTTTTAACCTTTTCTCACATGAACAGCTTGGTACAATTTGACAACTTTTTCTTTCATTTAAATGTGTCAGACACATTTGTGCTGCTGATGGATATGATTGCCTTTCTTGTATTTAACAGTTGGGAAACAGAATGTCACCGGTGTAGATGTATGTACACGTAATGACTCTGGTTATCATCTTGGGAGAGCAAAGCAGATTTGCAATTTGTTAACAACTGTAGTCAGTTAAAAGAGCATTAGTAGCGATTAGAAAAACCCTCTGTAGAATCACCAGTTCACTCCAGTTTACATTGGTTGTCAACTGTCAACTTTCCAAAGTAGATGGTCTTTTTGTATTTTTCTTTTGGAAAAAAATCAACAGTGATTTATTGCACATTTTGGATACAGTTCAAGAGTTTTTTGTATCTGCCAATTATAAATTATAAATAAAAAAAACTATATTCTACTTCTGTTGTTGTTTCAAACTCTTTACGCTCTCACATCGCTCACGTCCGGCTCATCGCTGCACATGGAGGTTGATTCATACCATTGCCTGGTTAATGCACTTAACAATAGCCTGATCATGCTTGCATCTGTGTTAATAGATCAGATGATGGGGGTCTTAAGAAGATTGTACTCCGCAGTGAGTACAAATTGGCAGCTGATCCCAGAGCTCTGGTTGCCTAATTTACGGAGACAGTCTAGGGGAGGTCTTTAAACACAACTGAGCGAGGCAGGGACTCTGGGGACAGATTAGCGGCAGTGCTACCAACCTTGCTTTAACTTCACTTTAAGTCGACTCTGGAGAAACACTGAGTGAGTTCTTGTGTTGTAGAGGAGGAGGAGACGACGCGGGGGGTGGGGTAATGGTGTCGGGTGGTTTGGACTTGGATCTGCTGAAACATGGCCTGCATGATGATGAGGAGGTAGGCTTTGTTAACTGCTGTGTCTGACAGGCCTCTCTAGGCATCTGAGGTGAGGATACACAACTGTTTACTCTCTCTGCCCGATTCACCATGATTTATTCATAGCACACATTGGTGGTCGCATGTCATATAGAGATGCCTCCATCATAAAAGGGCTCATCTCTGCCTTCCTCTGTTATTTTTATTTATTTATTTGCAAACTATTTATATTCAGAGTTTAATGGGAAAGGTGTTACTTTGCTGGGAGGAGAGCGACTTGTCATGACGTGACACGGCGTCGTGGCTGTTGAGGATTTCTCTGCAAAGATATTCGCTCTGCTCGCTTTCCAGCTCGTAGCCAGGGTGTTGCCTATACTCACTCAGGGTGCTTTATTTGAGTGTGGTTTTGGTTTTAAAGTGAAGCTGGAGCTTTAGGAAAAAAGCAATTTAACAGCTAATGTTTTGTTTGTTTGAACCATAAAAAAAGTCAAGGTTATCAGTTTAGTACTGTGCCTGGCAGAGAAACGCTCCAGAACCCCAGAAAACATACAAATGGACGTAGACTCTGGCTCCGGAAAGTGAAGCCAATGCAGAGATGCCTGAAACCTATATGTTCTCTCAAATGACCAGCGGAGGGCAACTCCACTGTGGTTGGAAATAGAAGTCAGTTTCTATAGAACTAGATTGACAGTTGACATTTACTATAGTTCACAAACCAATGGATGACGTCACGGTGAGTCCTAAACCACCAACACTTTGGTTTTTGTATTGATTAAAATACGGAGGTTGTGTTACTTGGCGAGCTATAGAGGGGCGGGGATGTGGATTTTGTTTCCTTTGGCCAAGCATTTGAAAAAAGGAAAAAATGCTTTGTTTGATTAATTTGCCATAAAGTGACATTTCAAGCACCATGCTCTTCCTCAGACTTTAAATCTTCTAAATGATCTTAAATACCCACAATCCATTTTGAGCAACAGCATAATATCCCAAAAAATATATATGAAAATGTTCACATATACCACCAACCTAGGTTATTAATACATCATATAATCTCATCATATCATGTCACATTAATAGTTAATATTCCAGCTATTAATGATTTAAAAGGTCCCCACGGCAAATAAATCCTTTAACGAGAGTTTCTAGGTTTTTGGATTTTCTCCCTTTTTTTTTTTAATATTCAGGAAAACCAGTAGGTTTTTAAAGCCAGAGCATTAAGAGTGGTGAATCAGAACTGAAAACAAAAGCTAAGCTGAAAACGCTCTGTAAAGATCCTGTAAAGCCTTCTTCACAGGCGGCATCTGGCCTGCTTTTTGCCTTTTGTCATTTTTTGGGGAATGATAGCAGGTTCCATTTTAGATTTTTGGTGGTGATATTACATTTGATGTCAGTTTGCACCATGAACATGTGCCTGTGAATTTCCAGTCAACGACAAGAAGACAGCGAACATGCTTATAGCGCGTGTCGAAACAAAAGGGCTCATTTGTGAGCAAATTTCTCCTCAGTGTGGCTCTTAGTTTGAAACTGTTTACTCTGGAGAATCCATCCATCACGTGTCCGCTGTCTCAGATTGATGATCCAGTCCCGCCATCTGGTGCGCCGCGTGGTGCTCCCATTTTTCACCTACAAACAGGGACGATGTTGACAGCTTGAATTAGCCAGCAAACATATATATCGCTTTAAATCGTCATGCCTGGGAAACACCAGTGGGTCTAGCTGGTAATGATAAAGCCGGGGTCACCTGCTGGCAACAGATGTCTTTCAGCCCAGAGTGAAAGGTTCAGCTCTATTAATGCTTGTGATCTCATGCCAGCAGTGCCAAACACCACTGAGACCCTCTTCTTCTCCATCCATCACACATTAGATGCCTCTAAACCCCAATTAGCCCTGTTAGAGAAGGGACTGCCTTCATCGTTACCAGGTCTCCACTGAAACAACAGCTCATCGCACTATTCATTGCGATCATTCTTCACAGTTTCCCAATGTTTTCTTGGAGAACACGATTATTCAGCTTGGTGGATTCCCACCACACACCGTCATGGAAAACGCCTCCTGATCAAAAACGCCGTTCAGCCCGGTCCACTTCGAAAAGCAACATCTCCCCCACACCAAGCGACAATGGAATCCAGCGAACAAAGTGCTTCTGACTGTGAACACAGACGCACCAGCTTCAGTTTCCCTTCCCTGAGAAGAAGATTCTTCAGAGGTGAGCGACGCTAATGACCAGAAAATGGCAGATCCAGATGGCCCCAGCTCCAGGACGTCAGCAGAGAAGAATCTGGACAGTTTGATATTTGATTAACGATGTGTCAAGATAATTTTTCCTTTTGCAGTGATTAATATATGATTTTATTTTGACTCTAACACTATTCTTTGTGTTTTTAATTTGACAGCAGGGGGACGTTTCAATTAGCCACCTGAGCTTCCTAATATAATTACACATGACAGAGGCAAACATAAGCTCTGGATGATAATAATATACAGAAAGCATGTGTTTATGTATGTATGTATGCTTGTGCTTGGGCCGAGGGCATAGCTTCCAGTCGAGACTCAAGGCCAAGGGGAGTCATAATTATGTCATTAAAAAGAGTGACATCTGGAACTTGGGGGCCATCGAGTAACACGGAGTACCCACCTCCTTCCCTCCTTTGCCCCCTGCGACAGTGACAATCCACCCTCATCCCCCAACAATCTGCCCATCGCTCACAGGGAAGCGAGGCGCATGAGGGTGTGGCGCGCCGGCGACGGGAGGGGGGGGGGGGAAACAGGTGGCGGCCATCAGGAAATGGATGGGGAATGTTTTGAATGGGAAACTTGCCTCCATTCCTCACGGAGTACCTGGGTGTCTGCCCTTCACGAGTGGTCCAAGAGGCACAGCGAGGACGGGAGAGATGAAACGAGAACAGGTGGTGGTTTGTCGTTTAGCGAGGAATGGAGTTCCCCGCAGATCTGGCGAAGCAGTGTGGAGAATGCCGTCGCAGCAGGATCCCCAACCTACTGATCTCCACGGGGGTCGTGCATGTATCCGAAAAGCTCAACATGTCATCCTTTACAATTCTGGTTTGAGTTATTCTGGCAACTCTAAATGGAAGATTTACCTTAGACAAAAAAAAAAGTGCCAGAAGAAAATAAACAATGTGCATCTAATGACATACCTGACTCCAATCTGTTTTTGGTCAGGGGCCAGGCTGCCGTCATTTTGTACCGTGATTGAACTGCAGTCGCACTCCCCACTCTCTGAACTGCCACTGTCCCACAAGGCTCCCTCAAATGAGCTGTTGCATGACAATTAACAGCTCCCCCACTTCTGAGCGAGCATTACTCGGCATGGCCCCGCCCTCCCCACCCCGCACAGCCACATCCTGCTAATATTCCCCCCACATCTTTTCCTCTCACAGCCCTTATGTGCTGGCTACACAAGCTCCAGGCTCTTTGAACCTCTGGTGAAACGACGAGCCTCGCTCTCGCAGTCAGCCACACCTCTGGTACATGGCACCTGTCTGCCACACAGCTTATCACGGTGACGTGCTCCGTGACTTTAAAAGTGATTGCAGCGGGAACAAAGGCGTCCTGATTCTCCGACATGCTGCCATCCGTTCTTTACTTGATCACACGTACCGGACAACCACGCACGAGTCGTAATTTCTCTTCCTAAATATGATATTTTCTCCATTAAAATGGGAATCCATCATTATTACCGTACGAGACAGTGAGGCTCATGGATTTCATCTCCCTCGTCACAGCTCCGAGGCAGCTGCATTCCAGCTAATCACTATGCTAATTGTGCTGCTTTACATCATCGGCGGATATTCATCAAAAGAAAAATAAATTCTTAAGAACCTTTGCAACTTTTCGGTGAGCCTAAAACACTATTATTACCTATTCATTAGAACATTCTCCGTTGATTTTGTGCTGACCTAAACTGTTGATAATGTATGTAAACATTTATATCCATTGTATACCCAGCATGTAAAAGTATAGCTTTATCCCTAATATCCTTATTTATTCTCATTTACACAGACCTCTCCTGACGATTTTGACGTTTCCTCACTTTAAACCTCGATTACATTATCTCTGTTGACATGCACAGCAACATTAGGCTCCATTAAAAGCCTCTTCTCGGGAAATAGTAAATCACTGAAATAGGTGAGGGATGGATTTGTTTGTGGCCGCCTGGGCTCCCTCATGACTTGTATCATCTGTTCAAATAAACAGAAAGATTTGAACAATTTTCCAAATGCTGTTGGTGCCGGCAGTGGAAATCTAAGTAAAACTGTTAAAAGAAAAGTTTAAGGGCCATATCTTAAACAGAAAGTGTTTTGGTTGGTTGTTATTTGTCTGTCCAGTGGTGGCTTTGTCTAGATAGCAAATGTCCAGCTGAGGCACAGACAGAAGTTCTAGAAACAAACACTAAAGTCATACACGGAGGCAGAGTGAACGTTTACCAGAGATTTGATGAATATAAGAACGTGCAATGGAAGAATCCAAAGGATCCAAAAGTTTGTAGGTGAGAGCTAAGAACGGACGGGAAGGCAATGAACACGACACCGGACTCTAACAGGGAGCAGCTGAAGCAGAGGGAGGATACGAACCACCGGGTGCAGAGATTAAATATGGTGGCAGCAGGTGGGTCGAGACTGCATGATGATGGGCAACAGGTGGGATCAGGTGAGGAGGCGGGATGGAGCAGGACCTGCCAGCTACGCCCTCACAGGCGGGGGGAGGCAGGAGGACACACAGGGTGAAGAAGGGGAAAAGGACGTGTTGGTCTTAAAATGTCTTGTCTGCTTCATTGCTATGTGCTTTGCCTTTTTGAGGTGGTTGAAAAGGATTTTGACAAACAAACACTTATTGTGGAGTCAGTGTCGTGGTGTAAGTGAAACTATTTCCTCTGCAGAGGATCTTTCCTTCTCACTTCCGGGAAAATCCGCCAATGTAATTTAATCTCCCAGGGAGCATGTGCAGCTGACTTTTAAAAAAGGGGAATGGGAGATGTTACCTAAGTACGGCTTGGGACGCAATTTTCTGTCTGAAACCAAGCCAAGCAAAATGTTTTCCCTGATTACAGTCATGTGCAGTATAGCCCAGCCATCTTGACCGAACCCGACCCGCACCCGAATATCATTTAAAACGTTTTGTCCATATATTGCATGTTATGCCCAAAACAATCCCATGATTAATCAACAAACTAATTATTTTTTACTGCAAGACTCTTTTGAAGCATGTCTGGCACGGAAAACCTTTTTCCCCCCACCATTAAACGAGCAAAAGTTGATTTGGACAAAACCTAAATGCACATAAGGTATGCACCATATGGCCGATGGGCTTAGATCATGAGAATAGAGACTCCTTTAATACATGCATTCATTGGAAACAGTGCCTCAATGCAAGCTTTAAAGAACAAATGAGCGAAACAAGAAACCTTAATCATTACATTCCTTATCTTGCTTGTTCTTACTCTATGAGCCTAGTCACTGCCTTCCCTCTTCAGCTAGCACCCTGTGGCTCAGGTGGCAGAGCGGGTCCTTCTCTATCCAGAAGGCTAGTGGTTAGATCCCCCATTCTGCATGCTGAAGTGTCCTTGAACCCCAAATTGCACTTGATGTGTGTGCCGACAGTGTGTGAGTGATGGGCAATAAATAAAGTGCTGCACATAATAAATGACATACATGTACTGTATGAATGTGTGTGGGGAAAACTGTACTGTTCAGCACTTTGAGTAGTCACCAGGACAGTATATATTTACCATATACCCTCCTTCCTGTTCCCATGGCCTGTTAATAAAGGGAACCATGTGTTTTCAGTTAGAGCGTCGCTGCTGCTATGGAACATAACTGAAGAACTCAAAATCCTCAAAACTTAATTCTACAGGAAGGCTGTACTACGGTGAATCTGGAGCCTATGTATTTTTCATAGGTTTTTATAGTACACGCCTATGACATCACAAAGGGTCGGAGAAAATATGCTATTTTAAATAATGGAGGTGCGCTTTTTAAAATACTGTAGCGTGTTTATCATCTGTACACACAGTTCCTCCATTGTGATGGGGGAGATCAGAGGAGTGGACTCCAGCGTTGATGTAAATCTGAACCAGCACAGATGCGTCGCTGGCTTGAAAGTGGGCCTGGAGGGAAGTCTTTTAAATTTAGAACCAAACTGAAGGAATTGTGAGGAAGACTGGCAACAACTTGTAGATGAAATGTAGCTGAATTCTTGTTAAATCCACCTCACGTCAGCTTATTATTCAGTCTTCAAATGCATCAGTGGGATTTCTCTATGGTTTTGATGGGTCGTGTAAGAGGTATAGGGACGAAAAGACCTCCTGCCATGTGGTCGCGGTCCGGTTGGACGAGTTGTTGACCACGGCTCAGGTAATTTGAGTTGGGTTAAATCAATGTCCTCACTGGTTATATCAGCTATACTCACATTGTCTTCAGTCAGCCATTTGTTGAGTCTGTCTGTCTGTCAGCTCGTCCCTTCTCCTCGAAACTCCCCCGCAGCCACGCAGGGCTCTGCTTGAAATCCTTCAATCCCATTAGGCTTTGTAAGTATTTTGCTGCTCAATGTCTGCCCAGAACAAGTCAAATATAGAATCATTGTCCTGAATCTGTCCTCTTCTCTTTCTCAGTAAAAAAAAACAAACAGTCGCCCGAGAGAAGGCCAAGTCCCTTAAATATACCTCCGCCGTAAAGAGGTGCTTAATGGAACATGACATAATAAATGAAATACTCATTCATAATTCAGCTTTAGGTTTTTTAATGGGTGACTCCCAGTCCTGTAATACAGTGCTCCCTCAATTGTTTCCAGTTTGTAAATAATGTAATGCAGTCTTGATGAATAAAAGTGGCTACGGGCCATGCAATAGTAATGAAGGCTGGGAGCGGGCTCAAGCAGAACTGAAATAATTCTGTTTGAGGAGGACGGTTAAATATCCGCAGCTGTCATTAGACAGATCTACGGGGATGTGCTTGGATAAAAGAACGTGTTGCTTTATTTATTCATCTCACAAACTGTCAAGTGCTCTAAAGACTTCGGAGTTTGTTTAACGTCAGCGTGCAAATGAGGAGAAAATGCTTTTGAGTGAGGGTCTGATAGGAGACATCGTTTGCTCCTGGCAGAGATCTCTAGTTGTGTTTGTGTAAATAATTGTGCAAAAAGGGAATGAAAAAAGTGCCTTTTTTATTTTATTTTTGACAGTTATGACTCGGCACTTAGAAATAAAAGACATTTTACTTCTATGTCCCACCAGCAGATAGTCTTTTAAACAAGATTTGACTTTGTTATCTTTAGAAACCCTTCGTCTCTCTCTTGCACGGGTCTCAAAGGTCAAAGCAGCCTCTCGTATCTAACTCCGATCCCACAAAAGGTTTTTTTTTACTGATTGAGCATGATGAGGAAAATGAGTATTGAAAAGGGCGCCTCGGTGTTTCCTGTTTGAGTGAGAGCCTCGAGAGACGTGAAGTGGTCTTTGTGTCGCGTGATGTAATTTCGAGGTAGAAAAACCAAAAGATAAACACAGGCGCCCACGCGTAAAAAAAAAAGAAGCACAGTCATAATTGATTTTTGGACGTCTGCTGTGCCAGTCCCTGAATGAGGCGCACAATTACATTCATGCCGCGTTTATGCAACTTAACTCCATGAAAGACATCAAAAAGCATTTTTCTGTGTGTGTGTGTGTGTCACTTCGACTAAGTAGCTTTAGCCCATGTGTGTCCGCTCCTCCCACTGAAGTGTGCCATTCAATTTTAAGTCCAAAAAAAAAAATCCTTCCAAATCCCCTGGAGGAAAAACAGCGGCTTAAGTAAGGTTAATGTTCAATATCCTGGCTCCCTCCACTCTGTGTAAGATTATACTGGAGCATGTGAACCATTTCTATCGTACAAGCTGTGAGCCACAAGGACGTGAGTGGAAGGGACAGCAGGACGTGACCTATATGCATGAAATGGAAAATTGTGTTTTTTTTTATGCAGCTTTTTCCTGACAGGTACAGTTTGTGCTTGCTCTATTAAACCATAAAATATCACAATCAGAAAGGTGAATACAATTAAAATCATTATAACTTGGCAACTGTGCAAACTCTTGAAAATATTACGTTATTGTGTTTCTTTTTACCGTAATTTAAATCGAGCATAGAAAGGTTACATCCGAGTCATGATTCTTGTATTATCCCACATGACCCATAGATGTCCTTGTTCAGCAAATGATTTTTGCTCTGCTCCTGCTCTGTGAATAAGTTCCCTCTGTCTCACAGAATAAAATAAAACCACTACATGCATTTTCGTTACAGGAGACCACATAATATCACAGGCTCCTCTGAAAAATAAAGGTGGTTATCGACATCTCCATCTCTTTTCCTTTTTCCCTCCTCCAAAGCCGAAGAGTGTGAACATGAGTCACGAACCCTTCACCTGATTCACAGTTAGGTCAAATTTAAAATTGAGTGCTTGTCTCTCTCGTGTGTTGTACACGTATTTCTCGCAGCTCAGAGTGAGTCTGTGTCGGCAGAGGGAGGCCTTTGGGAAGCTCCGCCGCAGACTCATCTGTAGCCTCCACAGAGGTTTCTCTGCTTCGGCATCAGAGACACAACGTTGATCCAAGAAAGCACAGGCGGCATCTCAGTCGGATTCACACAAGTTTATTCATTATCCCTGGTTTCTGTGAGTTTTTTTAACATGAATCAAACCAGACTGTATGTAACTGTCAGGTTTGATTATGATCGTGATTACTATACCTCGGCACTGGAAGTCACGTTTTTACTTGTAAAGATAACGCAAAAACTACAGGAGGGATAACCACCAAACTGGGTGGAAGACTGTGGTACGGGTCAGGAAAGAACCCATTCACTTTTGATGTGGATCCAGATCAGGGCCGCCCCCTGATCCAGGAATCTTTTCTCCATTTCTTTAACATTAAGAGAATAATTAATCAACCTCGATACAAAACAATCTGGCATGTTTACGTTTGTAGAGTTTGCTGCTGATCCAAATTAAAACCTGTATCTGGGTGGCTGTGGCTCAGGAGGTTGAGCGCGTCGTCCACTAACCAGATGGTCGGTAGTTTGATCCCAGTCTACTGAACCCCAGCTGGCAGTGTATGAGGCAAATGGTAAACTGTACTGTAAAGTACTTTGAGTGGTCATTTAAACCACAAAAGTGCTGTTTAAATACAGACCATTTGCCAATTATCTAATGAATTTAAATGGGGTTTATAATGGGACTGTTGGGCCCTGGTGGAGGGAAACCATCTAATGAGGGCCATTCTAGTTTTTAATAAAACTTTCTCAACAGTTTCAACCCTTTGTACGTGTGTTGTTGTGCCTGATCACTCAATCTTTAACCAATACTTGATCCTAGATTGTATTATTAGGCTCTGATGTTGTTTTTAATACAGTACAAACTCTTGAAAAAACAAAACGCTGTAATGACCAATTCATGCGACGTAATAAAGATTCAGATTCTCTATTTTAAGCAAATCGCAACCTGTGGCAGCAAATTCCCATCATTGCATTGTGTTTTTTTTAATTCTAGAAATCGAGAAATCACCTATATATAGACATTTTCTGTATATATATATCAATAGATCTGTCAGGGCTGAAATGTCTATAAACCCACATTTAGAGCAGTAAATATGCAGCTTGTAAGGCTTTTGGATCTGTGAATCACAAAGGTAAAAGACTCTCAGCTCCGGTGCTGCAGTGCAGAGATCTTAAAGAATGAGCAGACAAGAGGAATGTGGAGCAGACGTGGGTGGTATTTAAAACTACATATAAATAAATAAAAGGTGAAAAGGGGAAAAAAAAAAATCGTACCTACATCACTGAGCTGATCGCTATCTCCTGCGAGATGAATCCAAATAGAGCAAATGGAGGACAAGCTGCTTAATTTTCTTGGTTTTTAGCCTTGAGTTTTAATGAGATTCTACTCAGCACTGATGGGTTTCTGCTCCACACGTGTGTTTGCATGTTTTTAACCTGACCGAAAGAAATCACTGCACCTCATTCGCGGGAACACATATACAAGGTGTCTGATTCCTGCAAAGAAGAGTGGTTTTAAATGGTCTCACCATCACAGGCACATTTAAGTTTCCTTCTCCCCATCACTTTAGAGCATGGATACTAGGAAATGCCAACCATACAGGAGCCTTTTTCATCTTATTATTCAAATTGAGCTTTCAAAGCCGCTGCAAAGCTGCTATTGCCTGCCACTCCTTGAAGAACAGGAAAGAGGCTTTTCATTGTTCATTTTGCAGCACATTCTCCTTCAGCAGTGGATAACATAGAATTCACCTGCGCACTTCACCAGACTGTGAAGATCTGATCGTGGGGAAATCCTCCTCATCACAACTGGTCGTCAAGGAGGTTGTGTTTTCATCTGCGTTTTTGTCTGGCAGTTAGCAGGATTACACAATAACTACACAACCCATTTCCATGAAACTTTGAAGAACCCAAAACATTTTGGTGCAGTTTTTTTTCTTTTTTCCCCCTTGAAATTGTAAGATTACCTTAACCAAGAAGATTCTGTGTTCATTAGCGTTTGTTTGTTCATTATTTAGCAGGATAATACAAAAAAAATCCTGGATAGATTATCATGAATCTTGATGGAAGGATGTGGTATGGATTAGGGAAGAACCCCATTTTTTCCCTTTACTTTAACATAGCATGATAGGACGTTTTTCAACAGTTTGGTTAAGTTCTCAGAGAATAATTCATGGATATTGATGTAAAAAATCTGGCATGTTTAGTGGACTGATATTTATGAGTGTGCGTACAATTTGGTGCAGATACTAATAAATCTGGATAAAATACTTAAATTTATACGTTAATACTTCCTCACTTGTTTTATATAAATGAGAAAATCGTGGTTCAATGAAGTAATAGCTGTATTTTTCATGTAGGTTAATGTTAATGTCAGTGACTGTAAGATGCGAGTCAAACATAAAGGCGAGGAGGGAGAAAAAGGCTACAGCTATAAGTTCAAGAGATAATGTTTCTCTGTCTATCATCCACTTTTTTTCTCCCTGCCCCCCCTCGGCCTTATATAGAGCCGTGATGGACAGCGCGGAGCAGCGAAGGCCAGCTCCACAGACACCGCATCCATCCGAAGTCTTGTCCAGCCCTGGGTCCTTAGATCTCCTTTCATACACAGTCACTCTGCACCTCTCCCCCCCTCCTCCTTCTCCTCCTTCACCACTGGATGAGATGAGATGTGGTCGTATGGAGAAGTAGGTAAAGGGGGAAAAAAACTGAGAAGGCTGTGACATGCTCCGCAGCAGTTTTGTGCAGATTCCTTATGTTTTATTCTGATTTGTCTGCTGTGATTAATTTTCATTTATTTGTCATTCAATATACTTACACTATAGTGGCACTCAGAGGAGGGGATTCCTCCACAAAGGTCCCTATCTCGCAATGTTAAAGATAGCAATAAACAAATTTCTGTTCCGAAAATGTGTTAGCGTAGAGCAGCTGATAAAAGTCTACTGCCCAATGAAACCGCATTTAAATCTGCTAGATCAGGATTTTTATTTGGATCCACACCAAATTGACAGCACACTCATAAATATCACTCCTTTAATATGGCTGATATTTTTCATCAAGATCCATGAATTATTCTCTGGGAAATCAATACAAAAATGTAACGCCTATTTAGCGATGCTAAAGGAAGGGATACAAAGTTCCTGCATCTGCCCCTTTGTCCAGATCGGTGCCAAATTGTATTGAGTTCTTTCTTGACCCATTTTCCATCCTTCCAACAAGTTTCGTAGAAATCCGTTCAGTCTTTGATCCTGCAGACAAAATTAAAAAAATAAACAAACAAATGTACACGGGTGATGACATTACCTCCGAGACGGATAAATAAAGATTCATCACATGACTTTTAGGATGTAAAAGGCTCTGGTCGTGAAAACAGACCCATAGAAAATAATTATTTGGCAATTCCCCTCAGCTCTATGGAGCATTTTAGCACCTTTCAGCTTATTGTTTTGGTTTTCTGTTGAACATTTAGCAGTTATTTTGCTTCGGATCCAAACACATACAACAACTACAATAATGTGTCAGTATTGCCATATCCAGATGAAGTTTTACAGTAATAAACACTAAGGAGAAGCTGGTGAGTGATGCAGCACTGAGAAATTGAGCTAAATTGAGGTCCACACTCCTACTTTAATGAAATTCTGCATACTGTTAGTACAACGAGGGACAGAGAGTGAAAGTGAGGCCAAATGTAATCAGATGCAAGATGAATAATTTTCTTCATCATCATTAACACACTTTAGACTATTCAGAATTCCTATTTAATGTTATTTCCTCTGTAAAAATGTTTGCTTGTCTTTCTCTCTCTTGCTCTTTTGTCTTTGTGTGGCACACAGAGGCGTGGATCTTTGCCTCTGAGCTCCAGAAGAAAGCTGGTGTGTAAAATATTGATCACACCACCGTCGTTCACCCCTGTCTGGTCCAGCTGACAGTGGTACGACCATCCTCTGTCTCCTCTGTGTCTCCCATTGGGAACTCGCCTTTTTTTTGGTTGCCCACTTCCTCACAGTGGGGCCGAATGCAGGGTCAGCAACACACTGCAGGGTCTGTGGAGCTGGCGGAGATAAAAAAGTCTTGCTCAGGGACACTTCAGCAGGACTTAGGCCCCACTCGGGCTTGAACCAGACGCCTCCACCCGAAGGCCGATCTCTCTGTTTGGTTTGGCACCTGCTGTAGTGCAGGCGTGAAAGATGTTTGAAGAAACTTTTTGTAGTTGTGATTATCAGGTTATACAAGACTTTAAGAGACACAAATGACTAAGTGAAACTATTCAGTGATTTTAGTTGCGTTTGAATTCAGTATCATTTGAAAAAAGGACATGTTCTAGCTCCCGTATCATTAACTTGCTTCAATAGGGTTACAACTGTAAAGAACGAAGAGAACCTGTCAACTCACTTTACAGTAACTGCTCTGTGTCTGAGGTTAAAGGAGCTGAGAGGGTTCGAAAGTGGAAAACGTTCCATTTAAATAGAACCACTGTGAATGACGCTGTGACAAATGGCAGCTAAGTGGATGTTTTTCAAGTTTGGGAGAGTTGTATAATTTGTACCGTGCTAAAAGCAGCTGGCGCCCCCCTGTGGCCCGTCAAGTGAAAACCAATCACCATCAGCTGTGCCGACCAAGATTTAACCAAATCAAAATCGGCAAAACTACCAATGATGTCGCCTTGAGATAATTATGATGTTTTTTTCTGAATTAGGGCTCCATTCATTTGCTGGTAATCTACGTTACTGGAGAGTAGAACCATTTATCCGTATGTAGTTACAATAATTTTAATTGAAGAAACTTTGGGAGAGATGGGATTGAAAACCTTTATCACCGGAACATATCATGGTAGCGCAATACTGTTTATAGCAATGATACGACTGGAAACACATCATTTATTGGGGCAGTGTTTAGCTTTGCCCCCTTTCTGCAACAAGGTTTGAATCCCGGTTTTGGCCAGGTTCTCTCTGGGTAGAGTTTGCATGTTTTTCCCTTGTCCGTGTTGGTTTTCTCCAGGTGCTCTCGCAATCCAAAGACGTGAGGTTAACTGGAGAAATTAACCAAATATTGACCGAATTTGTTGTTTGTCTTGTACGTTGGCCCCGCCTCTTTCCCAATATCAGCTGTGATAGGCTCCAGCTAACCCCATGACCCTCAAAAGATCATCGATACAGTGCATGAATGGATAAAAGCAGCTGCTAGCTAATGATGATCCACTAAGGCCAACGTGATACACATCTCGATGCATTGCCAACAGCAATATATTAAAGATGCATATCCAGCAACTACTAATTATTTAGTAGATGATAACATGACACAATGCGATGTGGAACAGATTTAGTTTGATTCACTGGTTCTTATTAAACAGACAAATATTGAACCAACTGAAAAGGTGTCGGTTTTACTTTACTACTGGTTCATTAAGAGAGCCTATTCAAAAAGAAAAAACAAGAATGCATGCCAACCATATCTATCTTGGGTTTAATAACTATGAACCTCAATATCTCAAAACTATAATCAGGCTGCAGACAGAACATTTCAACTCTGAGGTCCGAACATATAACACAATGCAACTATATGAAATATTTAGTGACGATAAAATGTTTAACAAACGCAGGTTTTTGTTCTAGCTCTGAATTCTAGTTTTGGATGAGTCCTGGTGACACGGTATGAATTTATAATTTCAATGGGTTTTTCATACTACATTCAATTTTTAAACTTACGGAGCTCGAGGGGGAACCCTGGCTACAACTGCCTGCGTCTTTGTGCCGTTGTCAGATTCAGGAGTGATGCGCACGGATCTGTGCTATTATTTGTTTCAGGTGAAGTGATAGACATGAAGCGAGAGCAGAGCAGAAGAGGGAAATAATAAGCAAGATCCATCCAGCTGACAGTGGGTCTCCTTGGGGACAGGACACGGTAACCTAATTATAGGAGAAGATGTAGCATGTCACGCTGTTGTTATACGTAAGCTTATTGTGTCACGATGCAACCAGGAGATGCTTCATGTTTATTGGGCTGTATGAAGGCCTAATTAGAACGAGTAAAAAATATACCTTTTGACATTTTTATAATGGACGTTCGTTACTGCTTGTTTACTTTAAATTTTATTGCAAAAACACCGTCTTTATAGCGCCCAATTAGCCTTTGCTGTACATCTCAAAGCAGTAAAAGTTTATGTAAGCTTGAAGTTACCGCCGTTGTTTCCAAAAAAAACAAACAACGGACAGTAAGGAAGCAACAAAAAGCACCTCAAACAAAAGCCACCCCTTTCTACCTTCGTCCTCCTTCCTGTTACTCATCTTCGTCACTAACAAACCCGTTAATCCTTTGACCTGTGTAGAGCTACGTCAGTCGCTGGGCCGCAGGCATCCAAGGTATTCTCCACGGTACCAGCTGGTGCACCACTTGTGCCTGTTTGATCCTTTGGCAGACTCCCCATTGCTGTTTAAAGTGTATTTTTAGGGTATTAGAAAAATGTAGAAGTGAAGAAGTGGCCCACAGTAATGTTGGGTAGATGTGTCATCCTGCTTCTGCTGGTCGTGGTGTCACTTCTCGTTAGTTTCTCCGCGAATGTTTGCAGAGTCAAACGTGTGCTGTGGGGTCAAGGAAAAGATTCGCCCGGGCAAGCTGTGTTGTTTATTTGTGTGTGGCGTGTTCCTCATTACACCTTAGTGGGGGGGCAATATTAAGAGGCTACAAGCTGCTGTAGTTTGTTGCCTTAATATGCAAAAATGTCATTTTCACTTGACTCGAACACACATTAGTATGCCAAGATTCTCATTATACACTTTTTATGCTTTGAATATTCTAAGATGAGTCGTTCAGCACAAGTGGCAACTCACCCTGACGTTACCCACTGGTTTGTGAACTGCTGGTTCGAAGTCTCGATTTTACCATTTAGGTGAGCATCAGTTTGGTTTTTGAAACAAAGTGACCATGTTCTGAGGAGTTGGGGGGTGGAGCGAAAAGACACTGCACGCCTGCCTATACAACTGCACCCATCAGATGGTACTAGCTGTCAATCAAACAGTCTCCCCACCCCACTGCTGTGGTTTATCATCTGGTTTACTCTAAATGGGAATGATCATTTTCAAAATCAACATCATACTGTATTGAAGAAGACTTCAAACTAGAAATTAAGAAAATATCTACTGTCGTTATAAATCAAGATCTACTTCTTTTTCCCCTCTGTTGTGATTTCAGGCTCTTCCGCATTGGCTTCACTTTTTGGACCCAGAGTCTACGACCATTTACAGTCTGTCTACGATTCAACCTTTTGGGAAATGCTTTCTTGCAGAGAGTCGGATTAGAGGATCAATAGCTCTCCCATACACGCCAGTTAAATACAACAATAACATTTACTGTTACCTACTAATTACTGAGCCTTACAGGTGGTGGCAGGTTGTTACCCTTGGACGGAGCCAGGTTGGCAGTTTCCCTTTTCACTATTTTTGCTGTTTGCAGACGTCTCGACTGCTAAGCTCTTGCTATTGGAACCCAAACTTTATAGAGTTCGCTGCCCATTAAACTTACACAGAACTCATTAACTTGTATTAATGATTGACATTAGCTTTATACCTAATCATCCTGTTTATTTATTATTATGATTGTATCTATTTTATCTTTCCTCTGCTCATGTTCAATTCTTATATTCTCATTTTATCTACCTGTCTGGTGTTATATCTTCCTTTTAATGCACTTTGTAACAGTATATAGTTTATTATTAGCATTATTATTTTTCAGTTTATTATTGCTAAACAGAGAAGAACATAATGGCAGCTTGCATGTGATGGAGTGTATTTTCCCTAACTGCCCAACTTTTCTTTTAAGCTCCAGATGGTAGATTTTTTTTTTGATATATATTTACAGATTTGGTTGAAAATATCATTTTTATTTAACCAGTTTGATGACTTACAGCTTCATAATCAGACAAACAACATTTTTTGGGGAGATTCTGATCAGTGATACACTTTCACTGACGCGCTCTCTCCAGCAGCATGTGAATCTAAAATAAATCCCCACTGGAGGAACGGTGATGATTGAGGATGCTGGCTGCCTGACAACATCAGCCTCCCTCATTCAAATGAAGGGGTGTGTCGGCCGAGATGCTGTGAACCTGCCTGTGTGGAAGGATTTTAACTATTGTCGAGCGAGGTGACTCAGTCGACCAAAAGCAGCTGTGGAGCTTCACACGGAGCTGGGATGTGTTGGATAGTGTTTTCAAAAGAAGTTGCCGTTTGAAGTCGGTAAATGATTGTGAGCGGGCGAGCTGGATATCTGACCCAATAGCCATGTCCTTGCACCAAAAAAGGCAGTTTGTTATTCAGCAACAACAACTATGCATGTCTTCTTTGTCTTCTCTCTCTCTCTCTCTCTCTCTCTCTCTCTCTCTCTCTCTCTCTCTCTCTCTCTCTCTCTCTCTCTCTCTCTCTCTCTCTCGGAATTCTTCCTGTGTTCCTGAGGTGGTTTTGTGGCATCTCATTCACGTTACCGGTGTCACAGTCTTGACTTCCCTTCCCTTTGTTAATCGGTGGTAAACAACATGGCTGTCTGGGGAATCTGCACGGCGCAGGGACAATTCTTCTTTTATTTTTTTTTCTAAAAGAGAAGAAATACAAAAAAAACCCACAACAACAACGACAACACATGATTAAAGACGCCGCAGCTCATACTCCACACTGCGCTCGGTGATAAGAGGTGCTCAGATATCCCGGTGACAGGTCAAAGCAATGCACACAGCTAATTGATGCTGCCTCCGAATCTCAGAGCAGTATCAGAAACATTTGGCAGTTTCCCATCATTAGTGCATATTTATTCTCCCGGGTGCAACATAGAATTCATCCCTGTTATAATACATTTAGTCAGGCAATCACTTCCATTTAGTACCTGCCTTAAAACAATGAAAAAAGAGGCCAGGAAATGTGTTCATTTCTTGTGTGATTCACGCCCTTCACTTTAGCAAATATTTCCTTCTGCTCAAGGCGACGTGTGCCGTCTAAATCAACCTCGCGTCAACAAAAATTTGCTTCTCGGTTTCTGATTCGATGAGATTTTAACTTTTGTTCTCTTGATGAGTCCAATCAAGGGAAACATCATTTCTAAAGCAACAGGGGTCTGAAATATAACAGCAGCGGAGGGATAACTTGAGAGGGGAAAAGATATTGGTGGTTGAGAGTGTCTCTAATGATTTATGAAAATAGCAGGGTCAGTCAGTGCTAAGTGCCGAGGAAACAAGTGCTAATGGAGAATCTGCAACCGCCGGTGTAAAAATGAACCTGATACAGAATTAAACAGCAATATGAGCATTCATAATCCAGCTGAATATACTTCAGTGTGCATGGAGCGTGTTGCATAAGAATATGTTTACATGAAATAATGAAAAGCTGCTCAGACAAACAAAATCTCATAAATCGAATCATCATAAAGCCTAATCACAATATAAATATTCTTTTCTCGCCAGCGAACCCCACAGCACATCCTTCACATGCAGCGTGATGTGTGTTTGCCTGCACTGTGCCTGTGTGTGTTGCGGGAGCCCTTTTAGCTGATTAAATATGTGAATATTTAAAAATGACAATTCTCAGCACAGCTGCAGATCGTCGGCAGGTCTGTTCCTGCGGGAGCCGCCAAGCTGTTCCCCCTGAATTCAACACCATGCGCCGCGCAGCACAAGGAGGCTCCAACGCCGATGGAGGGGGCTCCATGTCATTTGTAGAATCTGATTTCTTCCCCATAAATACAGAGCACTTGGCACGTTCCATGTAGAAAAGGACGATCCCGGAGGGCCGTGGAGTGTTTGGCTTTCAATCTGGCTTTCAATATCTTCTCCCCCTCGCTTCTCTGGCTCCGCCGTTAGCCTCTGTGTATTTGTGGCAAAGCAGCCTTGGCCAGCTCGGCATTGATCATGGGCGGTGGATGGCAAAGTCCACGTGTAAACATGTGGTTCTTCAGGGCGCTGCTCGAGTTTGAGATGCGGACGGTGGAGCGAAGGAGGTTGGTGAACTGTATCAACACGAGAGGTCAGGGACGTCCTGGTCCTTCTCATATATTATTCACCACATTTAGCTGGGAATAGAACCATGATTCAATGCGTTTGGAGACAAAATTATGTTTTGTGTAAACACCTCCAAGTTTACATTGACTCGACTTTTCCTTTGCAATCCTCCTCTCTCTCCCTGTGGGTCGTTTGTTTGCCTGAGCCGTAGCAGAGGCATCGTGCCAGGGCTTACCTGTGCTGTCTCTGACTATCTACTAGCAGAAGAAGATATGTACCCGGCCCAGAGCGCTTCATTTGAATCTTCAAATGAAAGATACAGACAGATGTCGTTTGCATTACCCCAAATCTGCACTGGATACTTTCCTGGTCGAGGACGGCATGGAGAGAGGCTAACTATGTCGGAGCATTCGTTTTCCACCTCTGCACACTGATGTTACTTCACATGGACTGCAAACATTTACATGTGTATATATGTGTTTACATATGGTGAAGATACTGATGTATTTTACTCTACATTTGAGATAAAGATATTTTAAGATAGATTATGATTAAAACTCATATTGTGTTTGTGTATTAGTGCATCAGCATGTTTGCCGTTCCTGTGGATACCGTTTGTACCGATTGTTCAATGTGCTCTTTAGCCTTTATATCGTATTTATTTGTGTATGTGATCAATAACTGAAGTTTGATGCAAAATCAATATGTATGTGGGGAAACATACATCAAAAACCCACTAGTTATATTAAGTTATATGAAGATATAACAATGACAAGATATATAACACTTTAATTATGTTTGATATGTTCCCAATCCAAAGTGTCACAGTGACAAGTTGCAGTCTTATGGAGGTATGAAGTAGGCCAGTTTTTTATGGCTCCATGAGTTTTACACTTCAGTTTTTGTACACTTCAACAAACAAGATGATGATGGTTAGCAGATTTAGTTTTTGGGACCTAATCAAACAAGCTGTTTCCCCATTTCCTGCTATAGCTGCTATTAGAGCGGTATTAATCCTCTCATGTAACTCTTGGCAACAAGGCGAGCGACTGTAAAGACCCCAAACAGATTCGTGCTGCATATTGTCGGCGTCAGGTAAAAACAGGAAGCGATGGATTTGGTGTTTACAGCCACTGAAGCGTTGATATAAGCGTCACGACTCTACACCATGAGATGACAGTGACGAACAGCCTTGATGCTGTCAAGAACTTCTTGCCATCTCCTCCAGGCAACTAACAAGAGCTGAATTAACCACACACGGATACAGGATTAAACCTGGGAAAACTTTGAGTATTTTTTTTATTTTATTGGGCCTTTGATTCCTAAAATGTTGAACTAGTTCTTTAAAACATTGACAAAGACACGCCCCTACACATTTCACACAGTGTTGGCCTGATAACACATATATCACGCTCTGTAAAGCTCATTTGCACATTGAACACTGATATTGCAGCTTGTGAGCAAGCCCCCTACTCTGGGGGGGGGGCACTGGAGTCGTGCTTCAGAGTGCTCAACTCTCCCACCACACACACACACACACACACACACACACACACACATACTCCCCTGCTGAGCCCATCTGCAAGCTGAGCCCCCACCCCGCCACCACACTCGTCGGCTCCTCCACTTGCGTCAGGCGTGCCCCTGAATCGCCCCGCTCACTCTCCCCTCTCGTAGCTCTGCCAGCCCCCTGCATCACACTTCAAACACACACATCCTCGCTGCTGTACACACACACACACACACCCACACACAGAGGAGACAAGCGAGAGGAAAGAGGTCACTGGGTCTTCTCAAACACAGAGAAGCTCTTGAGGAGAACTGACTAGTTTACACTGCACTCAATTACCTGTATTTGATTACTGGCTTCTCTGGTGATCGGTGTGTAGTGCTGTGAGTGAAGAGCAGTGTGTTAAGATACTGTATCCTCACTTTTTCTTCTTCTCACCCGTTCACCTTCTTTAACTTTTTTCTCGGCTGTATCGATATTATTCCATATCGCTCTGGGGTTTCCGCATATTTTCACCCATTATCATCGAAAAAACCACCATCCATATTTGTCCTCTCCACTTCTTCATCTCCCTCTCACCGCCTCCTTCTATTTGTCTCCCTCCCTTGCCACCTCTCATATCTGACACATAATCTGGAACACACTCCAGGAGCTATTGCGTTGTAGAAATATGAAAATTAAAAAAAATCACATCATATCATAAATAAGAAGCAACTGATCTCAGAAATATTACTTGCACTTATACCCACGTTTATTTCTCTCCGTGCACAATAAAGTGATGCACTGTAGTTATTAGTGTAATACAGTATTGAATCATTATTTAAACTGTACCCATCCAGACAGCTGAATGCACAGAAGAACCTTTAAGTATTAGTGGGTATTTTATGAACAACATTTCAAAAGCAGTGTTTAGTCCACAGCTAAGATGTTGTTCTCAAGAGTTTATCCTAGATTTCCATGGCTGTGGTCGTCATGCCCAGAATAAAAGGTGATAATAGGATAAAACACTGGCCTCAAATTTCACCAGCTGCTGGTGCCTCACATACTGTAAATCCAGCCTCAATTTAATAAATGTAAATCTGCACAATCATGACTGCACATAACAGCCATTCTCCCAGATCCCGCTGCCGTAACAGTTTCACATTTGACGAGTCATTGCCTTTGAAATCGTTTGCTAATTTATGAAATTGTGAGGTCCACAAATTGTCTGTGTCACCACAGAGCTTCACAAAGTCTTATTTACCAATTCATTTCCCAAACTCTGCCAGACACAAGAGTCGAATAAAATCTCACCAAGACATCAATTCACTGTCTTTATCCAGATCTCCAGCAGAGTGAATGTCATAAAAAAGCCTACGGTCCCGGTAAACAGTTGTTTTTCTCATGCAAATGGGACAATTGTGCCAAATAAGAATATCTCTTTACATATTCATGAACTTGTACACATGATTTAAGAGAGATATTAAGTCCAAGGTGACATTGCCTCACTGAACTTCCTCCAGAAAACTTCCTAAATGCCATGATGCAATTTTAATTACGAAAGACAATGTATTTAAAACAATGTTTTCAGGTCGCAGACACATTATATCAGACATGAATATAATTGAAAATAGAAGCCAGAGGCTCAGTCACAAGAATCCTGTGAATTTCATTCTTCTTAATATGCTATTCTGTGATAAGAGAGGGTGTACGGCAGAGTGTAGCACGTCTTCCTGCTCATGAATTATAATCTATCTGACAGCTAAGCAGAGAACAAAAAACAACAATTGAAACTTTATTGCTGGAGCATTAGATGGCAGTTAGAAAAGGTGAGGAGAAAATCATGCATCTTGCAAAAGAAAACATTTATTTCACACATGGCAAATGGTTATTTCTTTGTGTATTATTCATTAACAGACTGAGGTATGTTGATTTAATTACATCTAGGTCTATATGCATCCATCCTAATATCGATGTGATGTATGTCTGGACCTTTTCACACATCTATGTGCCCATGTAGTTTTTCCTCAGAGCAAAGTTCACCTAATTATCTTTACCCAGCTGAGCTCTCTCTGACAGGGGTGTGGTACCATCACAGGCACAAAATCATCCGCACACTATATTCAGCGCTGTAAAGACAGAAAGAAAGAAAAGAAAAAAGAGCGTGTATCAGACATCACATGCCTGACAGACCAGGCACCCATAGGCTTCCACCCCTACCCCCCGTTTTTTTCCCTCGTCTTGCTCACCCTCTTGTACGTCTCCTTATCTGTCACTCTGTCGCTCCCTTAGCTTTTCTCCCCCCTCCGAAGCCCACTCCTTCCTTCCCTTTCCCTTCCGCGCTCTTTTTGTCACCTGCCGTCACCACCTACACAGCAGTCGGCTGTACATGGCAGCACCGAGATTACACGGAGTCCCCGGACAGTCAAGACACCTCATTTATCAGCTGGATATTCGTGGTGTGGCCGCATGGCATCCCTGCAACCGACTTTCAAAATCAGGCCACTCGATCGACTTGCGTGAATTTGGATATGGAATCGTGATAAAAGTCATTTCAACTCAATGTAAAGAAAACTGAAAAACACAAATATATGTCCCCTTTAGCCTTGTAGACGAGTGTGACAGAGATGCGAGATAAATACTTGGAGATCCTTTGTCGTTTGAGGTCCTCCACACATGTACATATACCAGTATCCATAATAATTCACATCAGTAAAGAGATGTTCATGCGACACTTCACTTTTGATGTTCTGATTTGAAAGCTGAAAAAAACATGGACGGGAAACAAAGGACGTTGGAGAATCAAACGCTCTAATTTGTGTTGCCTCCTTCCCAATATTCTCTTGATATTCAAATAAAGCCACTTATAACGGCGCTTTTACCGCGTCCTCCTCACTCGAGGTGCGCGCTCGGCGTTCTATCAATATGCAAATGTCTGAGTTCAGAGGAACCCATAGTGTCATTACTGTAACCTCTTATGTAAGGAGCGTTACCTCGCCAGGTGTTTCTGATATTCCTCCTTCGATGGAATAATGAAGTGTGGCTGTGCAATTACTGCAGATAATATGTTGAGGGATAATGTGTGCGAGCTGCAAATCAACGCCTCTAATTTGTGGCTAAACTGGCACCGATTCAAATTCGCACAACAGCGGCGTCGACTGAATTTCTTTTTTTTTTGCCGTCTTCAAAATGCCTTTATTTTCAGGAGGAATAGCTGCCATGCTGCATTTGTCTCCTTTGATAAGCCGAGTGTGTGTCCCATTATCTTTTATAGGAAAACACCTGATTAAGAGTTTACTTGAACAGATGAATCAGCCATTGCTGTATTTACCCGTGTGACCCGTTTCCTTCCTCCATCTTTTCTTCTCACTGGATCACACACACACGTCTCTTTTTACATCACTGTGTTTTGATTCCAGTCTCTGTTGGGACATGCGGGATGTTTCTGGATTACACATGTTTTTTTTTGTTCCGCACAGCGGCCATTAAATGGTCAGCACACCTAAACTGCAAAGAAACATTTCCTCACTTACCCGCGGTGGTGTTTGCTCACGCTGATACTCTTGGTTTTATGTGTCACACTTGAGATATTCCTCTCTCGCCATCTGCTGCTATCTAATAACAAGGAGGTAGATGGATTTTTTTTGGTCTCACAGGGACTATTTCTTTTAGTAGAAAAGTATGGTAGCTTCACTGTAAGCTCCACGGTTTACAGATAGTTGTGAGGGCATTGTTTTTTGGAGAGGCAGCTCCTGTTGACTTATTGAAATCTCGTCGTTTTCAATAATGTAAGCATCGCAAAGGTCACTTCAGTAAAACCCATTGTTTTAGAGACAGATATAATACAACTTTTGAACACATCAGTTAAGATATAGTACAGACTAAAGATGGACGACATGACAGCTGCCCCAAAAGTGAAGCCAAAGTCTCTCGATCGCCCCCTGCTGGCTGGCTGCAGTATAGGTAAAAAATCCCAACCTCCTCCAAGTTAAAAGATGGGACGTGGACCATTTATTCAAACAGTAACATCCCCAAATATGAGTATTTTCCAAAGTTATATGCTAGTCTGAGCAATATTTTGAAATTTGAGTGACCTGACCCCCTGAAATGAGATTCCTTTGCTCTTTGCTATAAAAACTGTCCCGTACATCACCTTCCTCTCTGGTATGTAAATGTGCTGACTGTGAATATGTATTTTATATTGTATTTTCTCATATTGTGTATTCTGACAATGCATTTTAATAACTTATGTATATTACCAGCTGCCCACTAGCTGTCTGTGCATCCAAAATTTCTGCCAACAGAAAAATAGCCTTGTTATATAGAGAGGTCATGAATTCATTAATATAAATACATGGATTTAACAAATATAGTTAAAGAAATAAGTTGTATTTTTAATTAAAATCTTAAGGATGTTAGCTTTAAACATGCAATGTGGACTTTTGGCCACTGGGGGTCTCTTAATCAAACAGTTGGATAATGCATGTGTCTCGTTGTTGTTAGACATTTTAATGAAGAATTGTTGCACATTAGTTTGAAATGTAGCCGAGGGACTTTTCAAGGTTGTCCATAATAGGTCAGGACAGTGTTTCATGTTTGGCGACAGATTGGTCAAACAGGAGGAACATGCACCTGCACCACAGACTCTGGTTGGCCGGTTCTGCAGCGACACCCCGTCGCCCTCCGTCATCTGGACCGACTTCTCCCGCAAACGCAGTCCCACCCTCTGCTACACGGCCTTGTCCATCCATCCATCTGATTGACAGGTTATGAGCCAATCCCTGCATAAATGCCTCTGACACGCCGGGAATCCAGAGCAGCTGGGCTCAATCAATCTCACTTAAACTATTCTCCATCGCAGCCGCACTCTCTAATACTGAGACAGCAGCGAGGGCAGTTCCACAGTAATGTCATCAAATCTCTTCTGGGGTGACGGGGGCGATCATTCTCCGGCAGTATGAAGAGGGAGAGGAATTTCATGTAAGGGGCAAAGAGGAAGGGAGAGAGGTAATTTTTTTGCTTTTGTGAAAGCAATCATGGACAAGTCATGAGGGTGATACAGTAGCTGCAGTGTCAGACATCATCAGGAAAAACTTATAACAGCGGCTATGATGCCGTTAATGGGGGGGCGATAAAACTGAACGGACACAGCAATCTGAGGGCCGAGCATTGCGCGGCGCTGTGAACCCCCCACGGGGCTCGTGCCATAACAACACACTGCGAGGACAAACGCTTGTGCAGAAATCACTCAGATTGTATTGACACCACTTCCTCGGCCGAGGGTTCGCTCCCTTTGTTGCAGGTCCGGTGTCACGGGGGAAGTAAATTTACCCACAAACCCTCGGTGGTGAACAAGTGAACTTTCATTATTGCCGATTCTGTCGACCCGCAAATAACTTCACACGAGAGACAGAATGATTGATACTCTTCATCATCCTCTGCCTCCCTCCACAACCCCCCCCCACCCCTCCTAATTCAATTCCAAATAACTGCGAAGCTGTGTCACCCATACCAAGGAACTCACCGATGGAGCAACTTTATTGATCCGCAAACAACACAGAACCTTGTGCATTTTTTTTGTCCAAACCGAATGAAAAGAAAGAGAGAAAGAGATAAAGAGAGAGAGAGAGAGAGAGAGAGAGAGAGAAAGAGGGAGAGAACGAAAGAGAAAAACAACAACAGCAGACCTCCATCCTTGCCATATTTTCCTATAAGAGAGAGGGATCAGAGGAGCAGGGAAATTCAATAATGAATGAGTGCAGCGATACACCTGAGCAGGGAGCGGGCACGTGTGCAACTTGCATTTCATGTTTCACCGAGGAAACATCATCCCAGATAAATGTTCTTAATTTTAGCCTCTCGTTCTAATGAATCTGATGACCCCTCTCCTGCACACACACACACACACACACACACACACACACACACACACACACACGCTCCCACAGCCTCCGTTTCACTGTCTTTTTCCTGAGGTAACTACCAGTCAGCATCCTTCTCAGCTCCTGAATAGTCATCATTTTTCCAGCCACAGCGGTATAATCGGCCCTGATCAGGAAGCCCCTGGACTCTAAACGAAGCACTTTTATGCAGAAAAGCCCAACAGCTACAGTCTCATCTTTCTGTGTGCAGGAGTCGGGGCGGGGTGGTGGTGCACGTGGCGGCGGTGGCGGCGGCGGTGTGGGAGCTACAGCCGTACAGCACAACAGCGTTGATGGTTCCTCACAGACCCTCAAGTCTGTGTGCATTTCAGCAGGGCCTCAACTTTATCACATCAAAGACGCAGCAAATTGCTACATAATTCAGCTCAGAAAAAAAAAAAATCCGCCAAGGCTGCACAAAAAAAGAAAATGAGGCAAGAAAATGAAGCATTTATTGCGCAAAGATTATTCAAGGCGATTTTTTTATTTTTGTTCATGGACATAAAAGTTTTTTTTTAGCGTTTAAGGCAAATTGTGGTCCACTTTTGCTTTCCCCCTCTACTCGCTCGATGACCACCTGAGATGACAGTTCCCACGATGCTTTGCTCAAACAGCTTCGCTCAGCAGCCGGGAAAAAAGACAAACTGAACAGAGGCTCCAAAGACACACCCAGGAATACAACATCTGGCTTAGTCTCGGCTTCCTTATCTGTCCCATCGTATTCACCGGCACAGACGTTCACCTAGAG
Source organism: Hippoglossus hippoglossus (assembly GCF_009819705.1). Taxonomy (NCBI): domain Eukaryota; kingdom Metazoa; phylum Chordata; class Actinopteri; order Pleuronectiformes; family Pleuronectidae; genus Hippoglossus; species Hippoglossus hippoglossus. The sequence continues at coordinate 10,809,819 of NC_047170.1, read as the reverse complement.
TTTTAGACTTTGTTTTAGAATCCTACCTCCCCAGGTATTAGGGTACAAACTAAGTTCATGATGGAGCTGTCTGTGATTTAATATCACCGGGTGACATAATGCACTTAACAACGCATCCGGGTAAATATTATCAGCGAGGCACGGCTCGTGAGGTGTCATCAGTCTGCGGGCGGGGACCACAAATGTGAGATTAGGTGACGTCAGAGATGAGTAACCGACCTGATTAGACCACTTTGATAAACGTTGAGCCGATTGTCTCTTCTTTATCTCACACTGCAGCGCTTGTTAGCTGCCTGAATGGTGCCGCGTGAGAACATTTCCCCAGATTTGAAATCATGCCCAACCTTCACAGGGACTCAGCCACTTTCCAAAAAGAAGAAAATAGCCCGATACAAACAACAGATGCGCTTGCGTCTCTCGTGCACTCCTTCTCGAATCGTCTAATTTCTAACCCCTGTGTTTGCACATCCCACCATCTCCTAATGCCCCTAACATACTGTAGGATGAGGGTGAATGTAAATGAAAAATACATAATTCATATTCCCACAGAGCCACCTCAGAGTGTGGCGGCTGGGCCCGGCTGCCTCACCCCGTGCACAGAAAGGCAAAGAAAGACAAAGCACACCTACGAAATTTATTATCAGTTTTATTGATTTCCCCTTTTTTTGGGGGGGGGGGAGGTTGGAGTGGGGATGTCTGCAACTATATTGTAGCAAGTCGAACGCCCCGACTTAGTCAGCCAATGTTTTTCCACCTTTTCTTTTAAAAGGACGCACATGAATAACAATGAGGAACAAATGACGGCAGCGAGGAGTCAAATTTGAAAACGTAGTGCAGAGGAACCAAAGAAAACATTCCCTCCTCCCTCCATCCCAATGTGATTTATGACTCAGCTGGAGAATTACATGTAATGATTCAGCATGTTGATCAAGGGTTTGTATGACGGCGCGTGATCCAGAAATATTGCAGCCAAGCCGAGAATAGACAGCAATGCAGATCAATTACTTGTGCATTCTGGCGTTCTACCTGCGGCTACGGCCCATATCCCCTCACTACATCACAGCGAAATCACCTCCGCCTCGCTCAGACACACGCAACAAAAAAAAAAAATGCATTCTACTCAAATACACCTTGACTCCGTTTTTATTGTCTTAAAAATGGAAAAAGAAAATCAATTCTGTGCATTTTCCAAGACGTCTCAGTGGGGAGAGAGTAGAGGGCAGCTTTGAACCTCTCGCCGCCAAATTTCAATATCGCTGTGCAATGCGTAGGCATCGCTCACTCAGGAAGACATGTAAATAATTAAGTAGTGACTTGGTCACAAGGTGCTGTATCTACAAAATGAGCAATTACTTTTCTCCTCCTGGGACGGGAGGCCGATTATGGCGTCGGGTCAAAGGGGATAGACGAGCTCCACAGGGCAAACCAGAATCATATCCCACCATTACTGACATATACAGGCTGGTAGAAGATGGGGGAACCTTTGTATAGCCAATGTGATGCAGTTATAAATAGGGCAGCTATCATAAGACTGCGAAGACAGGTCTGTAGAGAGATAAGGTTCTTGTTTGCTGGTCTCGTTGACTGTCAGGTGACCCTTAATTGTAAATATGAGTGCAATGTCAGTTCTAAACCTGCCTGTTTGGAATGGGCTGTTTTCTTGTTCTGTGGAGCTTCTTCAGAATTATTCCTGGTCATTAGTGAGACCTCCTCAAACAGTTCAACAATAAACTGTCACTTTTTATTGTTTGTGTGCTGGAAGTTGTGTGCAGAGCTTTTTGTAAACAGCCGATGGTGCAGAGTGAAGTTAGAAACATTTGTGTCCATCCTACCTGGTTTATCTGCAATTTTCATAAAATGAAACAGAATGTGGTTTATTACTGTTCATGTAAGTTTCAATGATTCACTGAGCTTCTGTTATTTTTTCATACGTTAGATGTCAACTTTTTCCGAGGACTGTTAAACAATCAAAACAATCGTCAGACCTGAGTTCATACCTTTGCAAAGTAAAGGCTCCACAATTCATCTCAATTGAAAGCACGACAGCAACAAAACAGACTTTGTGCTTTAACTTGGAAAGAAGTGATTCAATGTTCGCTGTTGCCATGACGAGGATCAGCACCCTGTGATTCCCTAGAATGTCCTGATATGGTGAAATAAAAATAATCATACTATCAAAATGATTTTGCAGTGATTTTGTTTCGTGGTTTGACCCATTTGTCAAACGAAGATTCGAGGATGTGGAAGAAGATTGAAGTTGGTCCACAGACTGAAGGCACACTGCCCCGCCCCCACTGGCTGCTGCAGATACAATACTCATGCCAAGCGTGAAGCCGACAAGACGAATGGTTCACGAGATGCCTTCCACATACAGACAGACAGACAGATGGACGGATAGACGACTGGTCAACAATGTAGATCAGTCTCTTCTCCGACTTCCTTCTCCTTTTGGGGTTTTGACGCTCAACACAGCTGATTACAGGAACGAGCTGGAAAAGGTCACTTGTTTGTCTCCAGTGAGCGGGGGTTGATGGAGGGGACTGACATTTACATTCGGACAGGTCAAAGGGATGGTGGTGAGGCCGAGTGAGTTCCCACCTATTGACAGATGCATTCAAGATTTTCTCATTTCAGTGGGTTGGAGCGTAAACGCAGCCATAACGTCGCATTTAAACGCGCGCACATGAATTCCTTAAAATGGGCGAAAGGTAATAGAGACATATGGTGCAATTTAATCCGTCTTGTTACAGCAAGCCTTGTAGAATCTGGCATCTGTTTCTTTAATGGGCTTAAAGAGGAAAGACCTTGTCCCAACCATATCCCCCCCCCCCCCCCCCCCCCCCCCCCCCCCCCCCCCCATCCCCCTGCACTAACCTCAGGTGTTTTCTGCATGTCAATGTGTTTGCAGCAGCAACGATCCACTCGCCTTAATCAGAGGCAAATCTTGTTTTCAATAATTAGCCGGAGAAAAAAAAAGGAGAGAAACCTCATTTTCCTACGAGACTCGACGCTACCGCGCAATCAATATAATGAATGTCTAATGGCGAAGCCTGTTTGGCTCCGTCAGGAAGACGTTAATGTAGAATTAAAAACACGTCAGCCCTATCTCGTGTTTTGCTCCCCCCCTGCCTTCGAGGCCATACCGGCTGTCAGGATTCTTGCTAATAAACGCAGTCTGCTGAGGTGTCAAGCGATGTGCTGTAAACAATTAAGGAAAGAGGAAGCTTTACATGTCATTGCTCTTCTAAATATTTGTGTTTTGTTTGTCATACGAATGCCAACTGGAGGGAGAAGAAACGATACCTGGATAGACTGGGATTATTTGGGCTTTACCAAACATCATTTAGCAAACATGATGCCTCTAACAATAATCTTTTCTCCTAACCATAAAAGCTTTCTCCGACGTTATTTGACATTCTTCAGTGGCTTTACTCTCATCGCCTCTTCTGTTCTCGTCAGCTCCTCAGTATCTGCTGCTCTTTTTGCCATGACAATGCTGAGTGGAGATAACCCACATTAACAGAAACCCCTGGAAATCGAATGTGCGAGACAGATTGGAAATGTGTATGAATCTTCGGGGGGATATCAGCTCCTGATTAATGCAGTCATCTCACAGCAGGCTGACAGGAGGGTATGGGGCCCGGAGTCGACATCCAGGAGAAAGCCGCGGTGATAAAGAACTAATTAAAGATGGTAAAAGGTGAATATGATTTTGGGGATCTGTCAGTAATTGGGCACATGAAAGACACTGGCAGGGTGCAGAAGCCGCCGCTGCTCTCCCTTATTAGGCTCTAATGTGAGAGTTAATGTATTTCATGCCAGGGCCCGGGCGCCTGGAGGAGGTCTGTGGCGTGCCCCGCGCGGGGTGGGAGCCCCACAGGGCCGTTTGGAAGTGGTGGGAACATCGCACCCTCGCTTCGGTTATAATACAGAACAACAGCTCAGATAGACAAAGACCAAGTTCACAGAAAATCCATCAGAGGTCTGCAACAAAGAGCCGCAGGGACAGAGGACATATTTACGGACAGATGCTTCACTTATCAAGAGTTGGATGAAAACACTAACTAACCCTAACCCCGTTATAAGTATAGAGCTAGCAGGTGGTTTAACTAAGCAACTAACCCGTTAACTTGTCAAAAAACCCACTTACATCAACTAATATCTGGCTTTTGTCTGCAATGGGAATTAATACATTTGGCATTTACTTCTGGGTCAAATGATTCTAAAGTAGACACAGGCTTTTATTGGCTCCAGCTGATGAATGCTCTAATTTCTTCTTCTTCTTCTTCTTCTTCTTCTTCTTTATTTTGGCAGTAAAAATAATGATGCTGTACCTTTTCCAGCACAATGTTATGAGGCACATTGAACTTCTGGGCGTTTGCGTGTAAATAAACATGAGCGTATGTGTGCGGGTCTAGAGTTTTTTACATCTAGGGAACAAAGTGGGAACTGTTGGGTTTTTCTATGAATTCTAAGGTCTCGACCTTGATACGTTATGATTTGGCGCTTAAAATTGAACTGAATTGAATACCTTGTATTTTCATTCATTCATTTTTTTGCCATGGATTTTGTGAAAGCACTTTCTAACCTTGTTTGGATAAGTGCTATAGAAATAAAGTTATAAAGTGCCAAAGTGTTTTTTTCCTCGTATTGTGCTAAATGCAAGGTTTCTGCGAGGTTTCCAGCAAGGTTTCGGACATGTTGGTTTTCGGCGTGTTCGTGCTTCTAATATCACTCAGTGGGGGGGACAATCTTGACAATGGGAAGGGAGTCAATCCTCCCTTTTTTTGGGGGGGGGGTTTACTTTCATTCAAAAAACCTGCACATATCTTCTAATTTTGGTGTAAAAAGGTATAATGTAAACATTTCAGTGGCACCAGCTTGATCAGAATCCATGTCCCTGAGAACCATGTAGTAGTAACCAAGTAGTTTTAATGAAATTAGGGCAAGGCCTGAGCAAGGAAAGTCTCACTTTGCATAGCTAAATATGTGCATTAAGGGTTAGTGGAAGCAGTTTCTTCTTTAAAGGCATAGTTCAACACTTGGGAAAGTTAGATCAGAAGATCAATACCTCTCTCATTTCAGTATGCTAAATGTGAAGCCGGAGCCAGCAGGTGGTTAAGGCTCGCTGAGACTGAAAACCAGGGGAAACTGCTTGCATATAGCTCTGCTTAGAGAGGCAAAAAAAACATATCTGCCTACCAGTAGCTCCATAGATCACTAATGAGAAAGTTATATCTTTGTTTCATTCATACAGAAACCACCCGACTGCCTGATCCATCCCTGTATCCTTTGAGGGTTGTTGGAGGAAGAGCAGAGTACAGGTCGCCAACCAACCGTTCACACACGGGCAAGTCTCCAATTAACCTAACCTGCATGTCTTTGGACAGTCGGAGGAGGCTGGTGAAAAACCCATGCAGGCTTAGGGCGAAAAATGCAAACTCCAAACAGAAAGACCTCAGCCGAACTCCAACACTGGAGGCCAGTACCTTTTGGCTGTGAGATGAAAGAGTAAAAAACAAACAGACATATTGTTTGTTTTGAGGAAAATTCTTTGTTTCCTTAATAACTATCTGTAAAGCCAATTTTTTAACATTTAACACCATGTTTTACACTTTGGTTTAAACAACAACAACAACAACAACAAAATAAACAAAACAGGATACATATTAATTAACGGCCTTTAGAAAATGTTAAAGCTTGTTTCACTTCTGCTCTCACTCGTTACACTAACCTACGCTAACTGCTAACTTTATATTTAACCAGCAGATATGAAAATGATATTGATCTGCCCTCAGAACACTGATAGAAAGGAAATGAGTATTTTGCCAATATATTGAACTATTTCCTAAATTGCCTACATTACTTGCAATGCTCTAACTTGACCGATTATCAATTTATCAAGTTTAATTATCGAGATGCATCATGACGATAAAAACCATGACATTATACGTCATAATAAAGTCATAATAAATGAATAACACCCTGACAGTCAGGTCAAACATCCAAGTTCAAAATTGACCTTTTTATGTTTATTTTGGCCTCTTCATGTCTTTATGAGACAATAGAGAGAGAGAAGGGAAACACGGGGGGGGGGTTCCGACAAAGATCCCTCAAACTGGGGGTGTTGTGGCTGATGGGGGCACCCAAGGGCCGTCTCCACTTTACTTGAATTTCTTTGGTATTACATAAAGAGACACAAGCAGTGGGAATACACACACACACACACACACACACACACACACACACACACACAGTCACATCCAGACGCCGATATACTGACATCTTCAACCTCAGAGGGGAAAGAGTGGATGTGGAGGGGCCGTGAGGTTTGGTGTGGCCGGTTGTGTAAACACTGCACACGCCGTAGCCTCACAGTCGGACGATTGTGTTACAACGGCTGCATTGTGGCTGATTAAAATTCACCGGCGATAGCAGAATATTTGTGCGTGATGCTGCAGCAGCATGAAAGTTTTCTAATATAAAAATCTATTGCCTAATTAACTGTCGTGCTTGAATTAATGAAGTGAGCTGGGAAAATATCTTTAAAGAGGCGATGCAGCGTTCAGACTTGAAAGGGATGTAACATGTGCGGTGGGTTTTTCTCTCAGTTGCTAAGTTGTATTGGCTGTTAAACCTGTCCGTCAAAGAAACAGATACTACCGTCTTTAAATAAAGCAAAGACAGTCGACTGTTGTACCTCATGGAGTTTCACTAAACCCTCCTCTTAGCAATATCGCACCTCGGTTAAAAAAAGAAATTTAAAAAGGGGAAAGAAAGCATGTCAAATCTGCCTTTGCCTTAATTGAAGCTCAGACTATTAAGGCTAATGGCAGCTTTTATGGCCTCTTGAAATGCCCCTAAGCCTTATGAGCTTTTCACTGTTTCCTTCCCTCTCCCATCCTGCGGTTTATTTTTACTCTTCACTCACGGAGACACAGACACTAAGTTTACAAAGTTTCAGAGAATTCATTTATTGTTTAATCGCTCCCCGCGGAGACAGGTGTCAGCCCGGATCTTATCGGCTCTTGCATAATGAGTAAAAATGATGGAGCTGGGCTGGATCCTGCAAAGGTCACACTATCACACCCTTTTACAGAAACAAATAGAATTAATGAAAGCCGTTTGTCTGGGTCCCCACCACTTGCTCTACCCTCCTCTATACGTTGCACTCCCTCAGCCCCTCATTATTCTCTCCCCCTCTTCTCTCAGTCTCCGCGACGCTTTCACTGTCAAAATCTCTCTGCAACCAGATCATCTAACTGTGCAACTTCTGAGATCACGCCGAGCGCGCCGTCGCATTTATAAGCTGTTTCAGCAGTGTCCCCGTCCCTCATTCCCAGCTGAGTCTCATAAAATCATTTTAATAAAGCCAGACATCATCTTGGAAAGAAAAAAAAGAAAAAAAGAAATCAATTGCATTTTGTGTACAAGGAGACAAAAGATAGAATAAAAACGTAGCACGGAAATGGAGCACGATTGGATTATTTCCTTGCAAATGTATTCTCAGAGTGGGGTAGGATATTGCAGCCTGTAATATAAACAAGGATTCAGCGGCGTTCGGACTGCTCGTTGTTTCACCGCAGACGAGAAAAGAACAAAGGTAGCATGCAGCTCTGAGAGGGAACGTCAGCCACAAACATTACATTTCCAGCCCAGGTTTTCCACCTAATGCAGTGGATTCTTAAAGGTGCAGAAAAACAAGGCTCGGGGAAAGCGCCCTGACAAGGACAGTGAGCACATCGGGGTCGGATTCACAATTCAGTGCTTATCGAGTTTCCCTCTGGTCCGGCATGAAAGCCGCGCACACCTAACGTAGCGGGGGAGGTTTTCGTAGCATGAGGTAGCCTTCCTGCGCAGATCAAAAGATTGCCTCCGAACCCGGACAGAGGGATGGAGGGAAGCCTCGGGGCCATGCCACCCTCAAGCTGTTTGCTAGATGGGAATCGGATCCCGAGGTTTTCTCAATGGACTTGGCGCTGTCTTCATCCATGCACAATGAATATGTGTTGTCAGAGAGCGGATTATTTCGACAGAGAGATGGAGGATATCTGAGTGAAGGCTTTTCGCTGGGTGTTTACAAAAGATTTCAGGGGGGGAGCAAAAAAATAAATAAATAAGAAGAAGAGCCTAACGACTCTAAAGGGTTGAATCATCCAGTCGATATTCTGGGATTTCACCTGGGGGGTCCTCTGCCGTTGTGTTTTGCACTACTGACTCACAATGTGTCTATGGAACACTGCTAAGTTTAGACTGGTGTATGTTTTCTCCACAAACGAATCCAGTTCGTAATTGGCAGATGCAAGGGGTGAAATATTGACAGTGTGGGTGCGCGTGTGTTTTTGTGCGCGAAAAATGTAGTGGTGTGTGTGTGTGTTTGTTTTTTTGGCTGCAATCCTGGTTTCAGCTCAGTGTGCTATCAAGGAGACATAAGCCACTTCCATCTGCCTTGTGTTCCAAGTTTCTTTGTGTTCCTAATAAAAGACAGGAAGTCGGGCTTAAATCATTTTTTTTTTTTTACTTCACCACCACATCGGCCTTTAATTACAGTATAAAGACAGTAAGAGGAGAGAACTCAACTTCATTGACTGACATAAATCATGCCAGAGCAGAACATAAAGAAATGAACACAGTGCACAAACTGACCATACTACAGATGCATAATAAGAGCAGGCCAGCTGTGATGTGTGAGAATATAAGTGCACAGGCCTATAAATATCATCTTTGTTTCCTATTTTCCTGATAGCTGTAAACTGAGCCACTTATTATTTAGAATGGCTGTAGATGGAGCTGTCTCTCAACACAGCAAGGCTTTAATTGTGCTTCGGCCAAATGTGCAATCACCATTCTGTGGTTATTTCTCTGTCAAGGCACTGAAGGAACAGCACAGGTCACCGATCGCATAAACAAAAACAAAAACAGAAAGATGGGGTCAGGGTGGAGGTCTGGGTTCGGGTCTGTCCAATTAAAATCCTCTTGGGTGACATGAAGAACAACTACTTCAGGAAAGTAAAGTTGTTGGAAAAAGTCACGGACATTCACTTTTAAATTCATCTGGGTTTCTATTTTCTGCTACCTACCGAGTTTCTGCTGTACTTTTGTAATCATTGGATATAAAATGTTGTGTAGTGTAGTGTATAAAGGATTAAAACAGAGTAATTAAACCACCATGTTGCCTTCAACACATGAACAACACAGCAGGAGATTGTCCGGGTCAGACGAGTTCAGGAAAATATCCAGGACTTTCAGGTGAGGGGTGGTGTCTAGGTGGAGCATTCAGGAAGTGGAACATGACGGTTGAACTATGGTGCGGAACTCACATGCGTTTGTTTACAGCAAATCAACACCAATTCTTATTTTGTTTAAGCGTAACAGAGACAGAGTTCTTTTCCCGCTCTCCATCTACACCGATGTCCAATAACTAAACAGTAGTGAGAGAAAGTTTATTTGGTATAGCACCTTTCCCAGAGCCTAACATAAAGCAACACCTTAAATGTAGTAACAAACAATAAATATGAAACACAATGAAAAAAAGAAACACAAAAAAAACCACAATACACAAGGTGAGACCAATATGAATAAATAGGCTTTCACTTGTTTATTTAAAGTCTTCAACAGAACAAAAGTCAACAGGAAAAGAGAAATCTGTTGTAGATGAGGCAGAAATCACTTCATAGCCTAAGTTGACCATGAATTACATTTTTTGCCACGAGATTTGCGATGTTTTGAGCAGCTGTTAAAAGTGTCTTTGCTCGGGATTTATTGTTGCGTGTAGAGGAAAATCACAATTGTCTAAAAGCAAAATAGAAGATAATTAAAGAGGCAGACTGAATATGCAGTGTTATGGTATCAAGGTCAAAGAGATGAGACCCTTTAATGATAATTTAGAAAAAAAAGATTGTCAATAGAATCCTTGTATCCACTGGCAATATTGGGATAAGTAAAAAGAGTTTGTTGAATTTCGCAGAAAGCAGCAATTAAGGCTGTGAGAGGCCATTTGTATAGCATTGATAAATATATTGAAAGTTAAAGTGATTGATGGCCACAGTCAGGGACCCACATCGACGACTAAAAATATAGAATTAACTGGCTCGCAGTTCTGTTGGCATCATGTATAAGTATAAAAATCTAAGTATGAGAGTGTTAATTGGCCTTTGGACCATCTCGATGTGTCCTCTGAATTTTTTGGAAATGTCACCACGGTACCTCACTCGGTCCAAATTGCACAAAATTTGGCAGGTATGTTTGAAATGCTTTCCAAGACACGGCTGCCATGTGTGCACATGCACGGCATGTCACTTTCAAAGAGCAGCTCAATTTAGGACCAAACTTCAGCAAAATGTATCTTATAGCACGTTCTCTGGGAAGATGTTGCTCCACGCTCACTTGGCAGATTCATATATATTGAGAATGAAGTCACTAACCTCTGGGCAGATTTGCGTTAGGCCACATCCATGTCTGCACAGCCTGCTGATGCCAAATTGTCAAAGTTTGACAAAGAGGTGTGGGCGTCAAACTTTCAACAATGTGGTGGGCACCTACTGAGAACATAACATGGATGAGAGTTGCCAAATCTGCCCCTTGCTGGTCCTGGGATTCTGTTTCCAACAACAACAACAACAGGAGAAGCTACCAAGTTGTTACACATGTGACAGTGTGGCCACCTTGACAAACAAGACAAAGCGTCTGCCGTCGTGCCAGCGGCTCTGTGAGGCTGCACTTTGGCACAGTGCTGTTTTGAGCTGAGTAATATGTGATGTTGACTGCTGATGTTTAGCACATCGCTGTTAACCAGGTTCTTCTTCACAAAGTATAAACCAGATTAGACAAACTGATCTATTAACAGATTCTGCATGTGAATATCAAGAATCAGGGGCCAGTTGTGGTTTCCATTCCTAGTTTGACCAATCACGTTGGAGTAGGCTTTAGTTGCCCACAGGTAAACAACAGACTGACAGATACATAATGAGAATAATTGGAAGACAAACCCTAAATTAATGTCTGCATTTGGTTTGACTTGTTTTCAGTAGAATATTGGTGTTATTCATGTTTATTCCAGCTGTATGTATATGTATATATGTATGTTTTGGTGTGATATTAATGTAACAGAGTCAGAATTTGTCTACTGTTGATATCATTGGGGATTAAATACCAGAAACACAACACAAACTAAATGTTACAGATGCCCTCAAGTGGCCAATAGTGGAGTCCTAACCCACGGGGCTTGACAGTGACAAGACAGAGTAAACTACAGGGGAAGTGCTGCATGTCAATGCTCAAACAATGATGTGACAGACCTGCAGCTGGAGGAGGAATGATGCCTGACATATTGCCATTTGAAATTTTGCCAATATTCCCTGGTGGTGGTGTTATACACCAAGATCAAATGAGCTCTGGCAGACTTTGAGGGGCCGCAAAGACTTTTGATGTCTAAGTAGGGCCTGCAGGGGAGTGACCTCTTGTAGCGCCGCTAATCACTCACGTGAGTCTCTCTGCAGCGAGATGATCACAAGTGATGAGCTTGATGCTCCTGTTAGCTGACCAGATACCTAAAGCTGCGGAGAAATGTTGCCATTGAGGTTTGGATGTGTGAACGCTCATTAAGCGTGAGCAAATATCTAAACAGCACTCTGAAATATGAAACTTAGAAAGGACACTTATCTGAAATTAAACATATATGCAAAATGAGGCCCAACTGGTTAATATAAAATAATGAAGCAACATGGGAAAGACAATTGAGAGACATTGTACTTTGCACTTCTAGTTAACGCTGGTATGGGGGAGGTAGCTTTATCACAGATCCCAAAACCCCACAGGGAATGTTTCCATGTTTTAATCAGGTGCTAAGTGGCTACAGCTCAACACGGCTTGGTTATACCTAAATAGAACCTGGGCTGCTGTGTAATTAGGAGTCACATTCAGCTTCAGACTGCAAGTGTGAATATCAAACACATCTCAGTCATCGTCCTCTTCTTCCCCTTCCCCTCCTCCTCCTCCTCCTCGCCACCCCTTCCTTGTTTAAGCGCTGAGATTTTAAATTCTGATGATTGTTTCCAAACGGGACATTAAAATCTAAACTTGAAAACCCCCTGTACAAGTATTTTTCGTGACAGAATTTTGCTGAGCGATATTGCGGCAAAATAATAACTTCTGTCCAGTCTGATGTAAACTTTAATAATATCAATATTGGGTGTAACTAGGTATTTCATCTTTATTCCTTTTTATTAAGTAACAGGACCAGATCATCTGTTTTTCCCAAAGTGTGTTTTATTTATTTTTTCATCCTTTAAATTAACAGTATTCGCTAAATGACATCATGCTAAATATGAATAGTCAAGTGCATTCAAATTCTAACTTATCTGCAGCTACTGCAGAAAGTAAAATGATTCAATATTTAACTTATCCTATCGGATAATAAGATAATTACTACAAGATAGGATTTTTAAACAAAGTATAAGTATATGGCAGGTCCAATCGATTTGTTCAAAGTGGAATACAATTTTTAAAAGTGCAACATGCAAATTAATGTGACATTTTGGGTCAAAATGTTACAGCTGGAATCAATATGGTATTTACCAGTTTTACATTATACGTACCACAGCAAAATAAAATGTACGTTCACTGCGCTACATTTCCACATCTCTTGATAATCAGTGTTCTCTGTGGTGATTTCTTAGTTTCAGAGCCGTGTTGTTGTTTTTTTCTACATGTGTTGCAACAGATAATTGTGCAGATTCCGGATAACCTTTGCTAAACAGCAATGTGTTCAGTAATGATGATGTCGACACAATAACCTCTGCTGATACGCAGGCCAGATGGCCGGCCAACTTGCCCTTTCAGAACCCTGCTATGCTCAGTGAGGGATGGTGACAGCCTGTGTGTGTGTGTGTGTCTGTGTCTGTGTGTCTGTGTGCATGTTTAATTGCAAGTACCCCTGTGTTTGTGTGTTCACTACTCAAATACATTTAATGGGACATTTTTTTTTACCTGAAGCAACACAATATAATCATAATTTATTGGACAGGGCCGTCATTCTTCAATATTTTACTTATTGTCCACAAATGAAAAGATTAAACCCTACAGTGCATTTGTAAATTTTTCAGTAAATGTACAGCATTATTTTCTCGATCTATCGACATAGATCTATTTACACTACGAGTCCCATTCACCCAATTGCACACATAGTCATACATGCAGGGCTTTTTCTAACATCCCATCATGCACACACTGATGGGACAGCCTTCAGTGTGGACTGGAGGATCGAACCACCAACCTTCTGGTGAATGGACTTTCCGCTCTTTCCCCCGAGCCACAGCCACCCAGTGCTTTTTTTTTAATCTTCTGCGTCTTTGTCAGGTAATTGATCCTCTGTAAAGATCCTTTAAATTGGGTGATGTATAATCCACACACAACCTAAATAAAACAAACTGCAATTCAAAAAATGGAATTGTATCCAAAACAAGGGCCGAGAATACAGACTTGGTGACAGGATCAGGCTCAAAATTAAGGTCTTTCACTCTAAAGTTCAGAAAAAAACAGTACAAGAGAGAGAGGTGTTAAGATAATGAGGCAAAAATCACTGTCATTCACAGGATTCACACTGAACTCAAATGTGTGGAGACAAACTGCAGAGGAGAGACAATGAGACACAGGTGAGACACATCAGAGCGGCTGTGGATCCTCAGGGGAGCAGGAAACAGCAGCAGGAACAGAGAGTGAAACCAGATAAGATGTGAGTTTCAAAATAAAACAGGAAACAAGGCAACATTGAGAATAAAGAGGTAACTTAACTAAAGTGACCTAACAAATTATTGAACCCACAATGCAATGTGATCTTGTCGGGCCGGGGCAATCAAGTACGTGCAGCCCCACGTTCATTAATTATCAAGATAAAAAACATATTTCAACAGAACTACACAATGGCAACTTTACAAGGATATTTAAATGACGCCTTGAAACTTCTGCAAACACTACTTGGTTGATTTTATTTTGATTCTTCATCAGAGTCTAAAACAAATCCACAAATGAAGTTCATGCGTTTGTTTGAAGTGGGACTATTTTTTGACAACACACTCGGTTTCCTAATGAGTGTTTTCAGCAGCAGGATGGTGCACGTCGGGCTGACTCAAAATAACCCACAGGGCCCATGTTCATAGTAATGAAGGAACATGTCACCCAGTCAAACAAAGCTGTGGTTTTAATAGTTTTTGAGCTTTGTCTGACTTTGTGTACACAGAACTTACTTTATGTTGATTTTGGTCCTGGTGTGGGATTTGTGGATGCAGCGGTTTTCAGACATTAATTCCGGAAATGTACAGAAGATTGGGTTCCGGACATATTCTGGAATTTGCCTTTTCTCGTATGAAGAACGGAGCCGGAGATTGATGGGTCAGACACATTCACAACAGCTTGAATATATCTGGAACATCGTCGTCTGGGTATAGATCAAGCAGGAGGCAGGACATAAACATTCTGCCGCTTTTTTTGTTTATGGCTCATTGACACCGGCATCGGCCTTAATCACCGACAGCTCTTAAATCCTTTTACCGTTCTAGGTTGACATCTTTGTCGGTGTCTTCGACATGTTTGGCACCTCCTTTTCATCCTGAAATATATGTATTCTCTTTGTTTTTTTTATCCAGTTTTGCATCACGTGTTAGAAACGTCATCAACACGCCAACTCATTCGTTGTAGATTTTGAAAATGTCAGGAGCAGCTGACTTTGCATTCTCACACACAGACCTTCCAAAAGGAAAATGTCCAGAGTTCTGAGTGCAGCTTAAGAGAAATATAGAATCTGGCCAACCACGTCCTTTGGTAAAGTTGCCATGGTTAAGATTTCTCTTTTGGTTAGGATGGATTGGATGTGATGGAATTATCAATTCCAGTGGGATTAGGCACAGAAATAACCCTTCGATTTCTCTGGGATTCACAAGGACTAAGCCAGCTGTGTTGAGCAGGTGAACAGAGCTCTGGAAAAGCTCATTGGCTTCTTAGCTTGTCAGAGTAATCCAGGTCCGCCCCTGAGGGGGGGGGGGGGTGGCTACTGGCATTTTCCTTGCAATTTGTTATAAGAGAGAGTTTACATTTAGATTTAATAAGGCCCATAGGCATGGCCCCAAACAAGAATCAATCATCAGGCTGAAGCAAATGAGGCTCTGGCCAGCGGATGAACAAGTTGACTGGCTGGGATCAGTACAGCCAGAAGTAACTCACTCTGTCTACCACACGCACACACACACACATACGCGCACACACACACGCACTGAGCTAACGTGCGGTACAATCGTGCCAGTCCATAAAGGAAGAGGTTTTCATCTAACCAAGAATCAAAGGCTTTGTCTACCCACATGATTGTTAGAGGCACATGAAGGAAGCCGGTTCACTTGAATAAAATATGGCTTTCTTGCGAATTGAATGAATGCAAATGTATTTAAACCACTGAATCACATCCTGCCCGGAGACATCAGAGCCTGCAGGGCCATACTTCTCTGTGTTCCATTTCTCATTACTGTCTAATACCTGGCTCCCTTCATGTGGCCCCAAAGCCTCCTGATGGAACATTCATAATTGATTCTGATTTGAGTCCCTCATTACCAACAAGTGACTCTGTACTGGTGTGTGCACATTCAGCTCCAGAGGGCAAGTCCTTTGGAGTTTTTGCTTCTCATTCACCCTGATGTCTGAGAGTGTGTGTCTGTCTGTCTGTGTGTGTGTGTGTGCGTTTGTGTCTGAGTGTGTGTGTGTGTGTCAACAGGAGTGCAGCCACAAGGAGAGTCTGTAAAAGTGAGGAGGGGTTGACTTTAGAGTGTGAATGTTTTAGTTTCTTTTCTATCCTTTCTCATTTCCTTTGCCGCACACGTGCGCGCACAATCGAAAACACATAAACACACACACACACACACTTAGACACCTGTCTGTTCCTTTTTTTGCGCCCAACTTTTTTCTGCCTCTCACACAAAAACAGAAGCAGCACGATGGTTCCTTTTGCAGATGGAAGCAAAACGGTAATGATATCAAAACTGCCAGGGTGACATTTAAAGAGGCAGCGTGTTTGCACTCTTCCACAAAAACATACAGAGAATAAACAGCAGCCAGAAATAAGATAAATTGTGTAATGCGTTATGTTTTCCTGTGTAATTCTCTCTCTCTCTCTCTCTCTCTGATGGTGTGATCATTAAGACGCAGCGTCTCCTCTGGAGTGGTGTCTCTCGGAAAATAAATTGTTATCGTTCCTTCGGCAGGTGAGGGGGCCAGGGACTGCTGCGCTCCACACTGAAAACACTGCGCCCACACGATTGGATAATAAGCTTAGCGGCCCTGACCTTGTCTAATGGCACTTCCGTCATATTTACCAAATGGTATTCGGAGCAATCGCCAACCGCTGCGACGAGATGGATAGATTGACAACAAAGCAATCAGACCGAGGAGGGTGTGTGCACCTCGAACGGCTGATCCTGTTACAACCTGTTCATAATGCAGCGCAAACAAGAAGGATTTCATCACTGACACAGCAACCACCCCCTGTCTCTCTTCTGTGTCAGGGCAAGGGCACCATCAGCACTTTGTTCCACGCTCTGATTTCATCACACGTGATCGAGTCACAGACTGAATGTTTAAACAACAGGTTGGCGTCTCACACGCTCTTTCCCTGCTTTCCTCTTCCTCCTTCCTTCTCCCCTCCCCTTGCTGTTGTTAAATGCATGAATGCCTGAATGTGAATCGAGTCTTTGGGCAACATTTTCATCTCCATCTCCGACGTTTCCCCCTCCCACACTGGGGAGCTGGGAGAGAAGTGGGAAGCAGGGAATAAGTGTGTCTGTGTGTGTGTGTCTGGGGTTGTGGGGTTGAGCCCATCAAAATCTTGCCAGCATGATCCAGGACAGCCCCTCATGGATGGCCCAGCTTGGATATGGCTCCCGGTCTTCTCGGCCATGGTAACACAGTGCACGGCACAGCAGGGATAAATACCTGGGTGACAAATAAACGTGTCGTAAAAAAGGGGCATTAATCGCCATGTGCGTTGTGAGACGTGTGTCCTTATAACGAAGGAGGGAGACATTTGTCAGTCTGTTCCACAGATGGCCCCACAGAGTCCTTGATGAATCACCTCCATCTTGCTTTAACTGGACGCAGAGGTGGCGGCACCACAGCTACGACGACATCTGCAGCCGCCACGGCACCCGATCTACTACAGGGGAAGTAGAAAAAAACACACGGGTGACAGTTTTTATCAGAATATGCTTAAACGATTTCCTGCAGGAAAGATTGATATTAAACATGCTACAGTCAAGAGGCTAAAAGCTAAATTGCAGCCAACCACCAGGTGGCGATTGACACTCTTTGGCTTCACTTTTAGGGAGCAGTCATGTCATCCATCTTCATATACAGCCTGTATTCATGATACAACTTATCCAACTCTAGGCAAGGTAGTTACCAGTTAACAGTTATATGTCCTGAAAAATCAAACAAGGTCTTAAAGATAAACTCCTGTCTTATTTTCATCAATTTTAAACACATATCACTGTTGTAAACAAATATCACTTATTAAAAAAAACAGTCATGGGTAATTATTTGACGATTGCTTTTGTTTTATCCTCCAGTTTGATTGTCTATGTGTTTGTTGCCCCATTGGATTTCTTTTTAGTGATGCCATTAATTTGGTGATAAAAATGTTAGCACTACAGTTAAGTTGCGGTAAACTAAAATGAAGCTTTAGTGACCTTTCGGAAGTAGTATCTTTTATTATTCATGTCCAGTTCCTTGGCCAGTTTTTTGACCCCAATAACTACAGTTTGTTGTTTTATGTCCAAACAAAGCAAGAGTTTTACATCAAAATCCTGAGCGTTGGATGTGATTTTTACAGTGTGGAGCCCTACAGGGACTGTTCCACCTGAGCAACCCTGTCTCCTCTCCCTCTGTCTTCTCCTGCTCAGGTCACAGGCAGTATTTTCCACAGCAGAACAAGCCACAGTCTAATATAACTCCACCTGATGTCTTTTTCGCGGTCTGAGACATTTGCGGCGATGAACCCGGCAAGTGAACCACACTCCGGCTCACTGAGCGGAGTGGCTCCATTAATTGGTCATGCCGTTCACTGTGGATGTGATTAATCACTGGCCAATTAGCCACTGGCACCTGTGCCAACACTGGAGGAGGCCGGGAGTGCAGGCAACTCAAGTGAGAGCCGCTACCATTCCGCTCGCTACTTCTCTAAAAGTGTTTTAATGACTTTCCCACTTCATGTTTTATTTTTATGTCTCCAGTGCTCAGCGTATACTGCAAAGGACTCCCTGCGAGCGAAAACGATCAATTATGCATGCCATTAAATATGTATATCTGTGCCTTTGTTTATGCGATTGGAGTACACTACTTCTTTCTCTCCTCCAAATGATTTACAAAGAAAATTGAAAGTGGCCTCTTCCTTGCTTGTGAACGGGCCTGACGCCGTTGAGCTTTGACAACGCGCTGAGGAGCATATGACCCGCTGATGACTTCCTGTGTGACATCACCGCAAATCCCCTCTCTGCATCAGCCCGTCAAACCAATCAATACCGCCTGCCTCCTCCCACCAGGCCTACGGGGACACTTCCTTTTGGCACCTCCGAGTATCTAAATCCTTTTACAGCGGAGCCTTCTGGCCGTCTCACAGCTGACTGATGATCCTGTTTTACACGTTGAACTGACAGAGAATAGTGGGGGAGAGAGACAGAGAGAGTCTAAATGCCGGCTTGGGACGGACGCCTGGTCTACTCATGACTCAAAGACATATGTTGGGGCTGGAGGTTGGAGGGATTAGAGTGCATAATAGATTTCAGAGCGAAGGAGCACTGATGCAGCCCCCAGTTCAAACACTGCCTGGGGCCTGTAAGCTTTCCTCACCAAAGATTGCTGGAGAAATAATAGTAAGTTCTTTTTTTTTGTTGCTGGTGGGGAGGCACTAATGGCCTCCAGACTACTGTCAGACAGACCAGATTCAATTCATCGGCAAAGCTGCACTGAAATGTAAAAAAAAAAACGCTCTCCTTGACCAGCGTGACCTTGCCAGCGTCTCATTTTTTCAGATCTTGTAGAGTTCCCTCTCGAAGACGACTTCGAGTGAACATCAAGTGTTTTTCTCAGCGATTCAAAAAAAGAGACACCCAACTGTTCTGAGCTTCCATCGAAACTATAGCAAAAGAGGCCCACTGCCACTTTCTAACGATGCAAATGAAAGCGATACAGTATTGTTTCCGGTGTGGCTGCATGAAAGAGCTTTTGTTTATCTCGGCGCTGAGGATCTGTGGTGCGTTAATGCGATCTGGGCGCTAAGATTGGGCCCTGACCACTGACCCTAAACAACGCTAAGCCACATTGAGACAGATAGGGCTATTAAAGTACCATAATGGAGGGAGAAAAGTGACACCAATTAGATTAAATGTGCTAGATATTCACCAGGCCTTTTTCCCTTTCTAATTTCTCCTGGCAGAGAACTAGAGAGCAAATCAGACGGGATAACACAAGATAATGATCTCATTACTGCACACGCTTCTTCTGGACCGGGCAGAACCTGAGAGCGGATGGAGGCGTCGGTTGTGACTGACACACAAACACTGACGCACGCATTGGTCAAACCGAGGTGACAAAAAAAGAAAATCCCTCTCCGGAGAGTGCCTGATATCTGAGTGAATTTTTA